>NC_040898.2:6613267-6753328 GCF_900634795.4 Betta splendens | reverse complement strand
TAGTTTTTTCTTGCTTCAACTCTCCTGCTGCATAAACACTAATCAGCTGCTTTTCCTGTCTCACATTTAATGATCTGCTGGGATTCATACACACTCAGCACTTGCTGTAGCTCCTTCACAGTAAAAGCATTCATACAGAACAGCTTCTGTCCTCTACTGTTATACAGCCGAGCCTGAGGTTAGAACGGCTTGTTGGTTCTGGACCTGTAGGAACAACGTGACAAACCCTGAACTCAAAGCTCCACTTACTAATGAGTCAGAGCTTTCAGACTCTGAACAGTTCAAATGTTTATAGTGACAAAATTCTAACGAGGAGGTTCTGAGGTGTTTTACTACAGAACATCCATCAGGAGTTGGAGGACAGAAAACACAAACTAAGATCCTTCTTAGTCTCCGCATCATCAATAGAAATCTATGAACAGCAAATTTTGTCTTACTTTGTGTCTGAGGCTCCAGGTTCATTACTAAAGGTTGGAGGCGTATGCATGGACCGATCACTCTTCATAGACAGACAGCTAGGTCCTGGAGGTTCTGCTCTTTGTCTTTGGTTCTGGACTCTGCAAACACAACATATTTTCATTCACATCACATTCATTCAATCAGTCACTCAATTCCAGGTGTTCTCTGTGATTGACAGCTGTCAGAGACACTGAGACCAAACCAATCATTTCTCTGTGTGTCATCAGTTATTTCATTATTCATTTTAATGATCACGTCTACACAAAGTTCATCCACAAGAACATGAACATCCTGGAAATTCATACAGTCATTTTATACAATCAGAGAATAAACTAACAATGATTCATATCAGTGAGTCTGGATCAGTTCTTACTTTGTGTCTGAGGCTCTAGGTTCATTACTTAGTTCTGGAGGCTCCTCTTTGGACCATTCACTCCTCATAGACTCACATCTGGATCCTGGAGACTCTGCTCTGTCCCCTTCTTTCACACAAACACTCATCTTCTGAAAAAGCCACAGATCCAGAGCTAAACACCTGCTGTGACTCGTATTAATGTGAATCTGAGTCCAGAACCTCACACGCTGATGTTGTATCTTTGTTTAACAGGAGTCTAATTTTCTGAGTTTCATGTTGTGCTTCTAAAGTCACTGAACTTGAACAGTTTTCTATTATGTGACAAACAGTATCAGACAGTGAAGTTCTTTAAATACAGCCACTGTGTTCACAGGCTGCTTTTAGCTACTCAGAGTCTGTCTGACGTCACAGGACTCAATGAGGCTGAAACAGGAGCTGATCCGTCGCTGGTTCAGAGGCTTTGAGTCTCAATACGTTACTACAACAGCAGAAAAACTCAAAGTGCAACAGGGAAGAAAAGGGGAAAGACAAGGGATAGTAGATGAAGATTTGACAGTATTTAAACACAGCAGACTGAATAGTTTAATGGTCATTAAACGCCACACGGTGCATACGAACCCGATTGGTTACTCTATCTATAGATAGATCCACACACAGCACTGAACCTCATTGGTTACTCTACAATTAAGGAAGCCATCGTGTTCTGATTTTAAAACGTCACGTGCCGCCGTGCATACGTGCCCACACAGAGTCCACCAGCAGCGGGCATTTTGTCACTAGTGACTTCCCTGGACTTATTAAAAAGAACCCAAAATGCCAAACTGGGGAAATTATAAGACAACGTACAGAAAGTCTGAGTAGTCATTTCCACCGACTGTGAGCTCAGAACCGGAACAAATAACAACCAGAGCCACAACCTGAACACCATCAACTCCTCACATTCGGTTCTTGTCAATGTTCGTTTGACAGAAGTGGATCCTGTCTCTTTTTCCTCTACATTAACAAACAGAGGCAGTGACAGTAATGTTGTTAAACACTCACCTCCTCAACGTTTCTAGTTGGTGTTTATTTAACTTTTCCTCCAGTTCTGTTCTTTTAAAATGGAGACTGAACTCATTAAACACCTTCGGTGTTCGTTCCTGTACCTGGATCACGTGATCACGAAGGCTCCGCCCCCTCTCCGTTTACAGGAAACCAGGAGCGTTAAAGCAGCAGAGTAATGAGGAAGCAGCAACGCTACAGGATGACAGAGATCCTGAAAGGAAAGAAACCAAAGCTGGATTTGGATTTTAACCTTAAACTAGGACTTTGTATCTTTTCTAAACAGGACTGTAGTAAAGTCAACAAACCAGAATGGAACAGGGTGTTTGAAGTCTCCTGCTGCCATGAGATGCTTTGGTGTCTTTGACCACGACCCAGGTGAGTTTAATACACAGCACTGGTGTCAGTACCATTATTCACCAGCACCAACTATCAGATGTTTCCTCAACATGTCATATTCTGTTCTTAGTAACTTAGCTGCTGGTGACACTAATCAAATAAAACTGTTATCCTCAAGTCAATATATATGATTTATTATTTACTTAAAATATGCTGTTTTACTGTATGTTAATCAGAGCAAAGAAGGTTTTTGAACCAAGAGTTTGTCTGGCTGTTCCAGTATTTCATGTTTACATCAGTTACAGAGTCAGGTAACGAGTTAAGCAGGGTATTAA
Organism: Betta splendens; assembly: GCF_900634795.4. NCBI lineage: Eukaryota > Metazoa > Chordata > Actinopteri > Anabantiformes > Osphronemidae > Betta > Betta splendens. The sequence continues at coordinate 6,750,799 of NC_040898.2, read as the reverse complement.
TACTGTAAAATAAAGGATTATACAATAAGTAAATACACGTTATGAGTTCAATGAGCTGTGAGGAAGTGTCTTCATAGATTGTGTACAGGTGCAGAAGGCAGCAGAGGTCACGGTTCCTTCTTAGAAGGTTTGAATGAGTCCAACCATCAACTGGACTCTTTGACTGATGCTCTTCTTCTTTATGGGAGGAGACAATCAGCTGATCCAGGTTTGCCCTGTTCTTGTTCCTGAAATGCTTCAGAAACAAGAAGGATGTAGTAGTGCAGCTCCATCACAGAGAGAAGAAGCAGAGGAGGAGTTTAACCTGTTCACTGATGCTGTTAAACTGACTGTCTGTTTGCCGTTCTACTATTAGTGTGTGTTTCAGAACCAAACTGCTGAACCTGCATTGTCTGTGCTGCCTTTTTATATGTTTTCATTATTTCTGCACATAAATACTTTGTTTATGTTCTACTATGTTACTTTGTTCTATATGTTGGTTCTCCCTGGGTTTTCTGGCTTTCTCCCATATTCCAAATTAATACATTAGGTTAATTGGCCACTCTCCATTACCCGTAGGTGTGAGTGTGTGAATGGTTGATGGTCTCTGTGTGGTCCTGGGAAAGACTGGTGACCTGTTCAGGATAAACCCTGTGACCACGAAAAGAAAAAAAGCAGTGGAAAATGGATGGATGAAGTGAAATAAGCGTTATGGTGATTTTAGGTGACATCATTACTGTCAGTCATTGAGGAGCTTCACAGTGTAACCAGTGTTAAAATGCTGGTATCCAATCTAATGGTTTGGTATTGGTATGGTGTTACATGAAACTTCACCAAAATCCTGACGGTTATTGTTCTGAATGTTATTGTTCCACTGTGTTCGTTGAAGGTGGGTTGTATTGTTGACACTGGATATTACGTAGGTATTGTCACTTTAAGGAGCTGCCGCAAGGTGCTGTTGGGTGCGTTACCACGCTGACCCTCAGTTCGCGCTGCCTGCGCTGAGAGGAGGTACGTAATTCCAAGACAGTGATTACAGCAGTCATAATTAGCAACAAATATGCCACAATGAGGCCGTACAATAGATTACTAAGTAAAGTAAACATGGTCTTTTTGGTTCCTTGGAAAACAAACTTAAAGTTTAGTTGTCGAGTTATGAGCGGAGCACAGTTGACGTGCTCTAGATAATAAAAGTTTCTCTTTCTAACAGGAGCCAGGTTACCGCAGCATGTGTGGCTGATGGCATTTTGTTTTATTGATGACAATACAGGTACGCTCAATACCCAGTGTCTATGTGTCTTAGGCATGATTTATAAATTCTGGATGTCTGTACTATAGATTAATTCAAATTTACATTTATGATTTGTCATTTTTATCTAGTTGTGAGTATAAATATGTTTATATGTGATATTGGATTTTATATTTTTTAAAGTTTAAGTTAAGTGCACTGCAATTCGCGCTGCCTGTGCTGAGAGGAGGAGCCAGGTTACCGCAGCATGTGTGGCTGATGGCATTTTGTTTTATTGATGACAATACAGAGACCTATGGAAGCCCGTTTCCGCCACTGGAGTAAAAAATAAAAGAGCGTATTTTCTCGAAATAATGACTTACTAACTCGAAATAATGACTTACTAACTCGAAATATTGAGATACTTTCTCGAAATAATGACTTACTGTAGCAATTTAAAATAATGAAGAAGATTTACTAAATCTTCGCCAGAGAAACACAGGACACATGGTGAGACAAAGCTTAACGGGAGACCTCGGTGCAAATGGATAGCTTAATTGAAAACTACTTTAGGCGTGGATTCACAAATAATGAAATTTTAGTGGTTTTGGAAGAATCATATGATATCAAATTAAGTCAGCGAACCCTGGAACGAAGGCTGCAAAAGAACCATCTTTGGCTGAGACGAAATTAGACGGATGAAACTCATGTGGCAGCCTTCATTCTCCAACAGCTACAAGGCTCAGGCAAACAGCATGGCTACAAATGGATGCATCAGAAATGTTGGATGGCCGGGATAATAACCGACAGAGAAACTGTGCGCCAACTGATGCGACTATTGGTCGCACGTAACCGCTTGAGACGGCGTGGGTATGTCAGTCGTGGCCCTAACTATGTATGGCACATAGATGGGTACGACAAATTAAAACCTTATGGAATATGTATCAATGGGTGCATAGATGGATTTTCCAGAAAAATGATATGGCTTGAAGCATATAAAACCAACAGTGACCCCCGTGTCACCACAGGCTATTTTACTGATGCTGTGACTGAAAACAATGGATGTCCTCAAAAAGTCTGTGAAAAAGTCTGGTTAGACCACAGTACGGAGAATACCCACATCGCAGCGATGCAGAAGTTTCTGCACAACAGTGAGGATGAGAGTGGCAACGAGCATGCTGCTTTGAGACCAAGTACTAGAAATCAAAGGATTCATCGATGGTGGTGCACCTTGAGAAGTGAATGCGTTCAGTTTTGGATGGACCATTTCGACCAGCTGAAAGCAGATGGTTACTTTGTTGGCAGCTTCACTGACAAGTCACTGATCCAGTTTTGTTTTCAAAATACCATACAGGTACAGTATTCTAAAATCCTGGTTCATGTCATCACAAAACTATGAAAGATAAGCCATGATGAACTCAGTGCACTCAAGCACATTTTTTTCCCACTTTGAGCACTGAGTAAAATGTTGGCTTGTAACTATGTAGTCTATTTTGTACTACCTAAACGTAATCTACACATCAGTGTTATGACTTAAATATTCACCACGACACATTTGTTAAGCAGAGCAATGTCTTACAGTTTGGCTGTAAAAAGTATAATTTTTCTGTTCATCAGGTCTCCACGTTTGTGGGTCTCCTTTCTATGTACCTACATGTTTCAGAATGTGAGCACACAATAATATCAAAATTAACAACACAACACTCAGAGACAAATATTGATTTTTTTTACTAAACTACAGTACATTCACATGACAGCTTTGATAGTAGTTTTTCTTACAATTCATGTGCTGAAATTACGCAGCTATGTACAATATAGTATAGCATTTACAGCATTTTTACAGTTTATGCAGTACTTTTAGTACTTTTACTGTGCTTAAATAAATGATCTGAATACTTTTGCCATTACTGTCCATTACATACAGTAGGAGGAGCTGGATGAAATTGTAACTGCCTGGACTAATCACAGGGGCGGCATGGTGTTGCTGTGGGTAGCACCGTCGCCTCACAGCAAGAAGGTTCTGGGTTCAATTCCGGGAGCCGGCCCTGCTGTCTTTCTGTGTTTGTGTGGGTTCTATCTGGGTTCTTTGGCCTTTTCCCACAGTCCAAAGACGTGTGTCTCTGTGTTGCCCTGTAAGTACATATTTAATTTGCTCTTCCTGTTACTTTTCTTACACATCTATCCCCTGTCCTGGATTTTTGCTACAATCATTATGTGCTAATTATTTTCATCTGTTTTCCATTAGTCCTGCTGTGTTTGCACAATATAGTCATAGACAATCTGGTTGGATATTTGATTTTTGTTTGCTGCCTGTATGTTCTTTATTACTCTTTGCATCGGGTTGTTTTGTACACTCCCTTTTGTAACTCCCCCAGTTAACCCTCACGCAGCCTTCGAGGGGGTCAGTCTGACCCCACGAGACAAACTATGAAACTTTTGATTCTTTTTACGTTTTTGGCCACAAGGCACCTACGCGTCGCAGGATCCGCTGCGGCTCGGTCACCGCTCCCTTCTTCTTCGTCACAGGCCCGTCCCGCATCCTCCCGGGGTCCGGCGCGACCCCAGCCCCCTGTACCTCCCCGTCCCTCGTCCTGCCGGGGTCCGGCGCAACCCCAGCTCGCTGTACCTCCCCGTCCCGCGTCCTCCCGGGGTCAGGCGCGACCCCAGCCCCATGTACCTCCCCGTCCCTCGTCCTGCCGGGGTCCGGCGCGACCCCAGCCCCATGTACCTCCCCGTCCCTCGTCCTGCCGGGGTCAGGCGCGACCCCAGCCCCATGTACCTCCCCGTCAGGCGTCCTCCCGGGGTCCGGCGCGACCCCAGCCCCCTGTACCTCCCCGTCCCTCGTCCTGCCGGGGTCCGGCGCGACCCCAGCTCGCTGTACCTCCCCGTCCCGCGTCCTCCCGGGGTCAGGCGCGACCCCAGCCCCATGTACCTCCCCGTCAGGCGTCCTCCCGGGGTCCGGCGCGACCCCAGCCCCCTGTACCTCCCCGTTCCTCGTCCTGCCGGGGTCCGGCGCGACCCCAGCTCGCTGTACCTCCCCGTCCCGCGTCCTCCCGGGGTCAGGCGCGACCCCAGCCCCCCGTACCTCCCGGTTCTCAGAGTAATGGCTGTCTACAAGAAGACGGTAAGAAAAGCGTTTCAGTGAAATAATACCTTCTGTTTTAAAATGTTTGTTAAAAGAAAACGAGAGAGAGAGAGAGAGAGAGAGAGAGATGCTTTGGCTTTTTGGTTTTTCCTTTTCAGCTGCAGACCATCGCAGTCATTTGATCAGAGCGGAGGGCAGCCAAAGGCCTCAGTATCTTGAGGATTACAACACAAAAAGGCACAGTGTGACTGTTCCCTATGAGCCGCCCCAGGTATCACTGCCTCTCACTTCTGACCTTTCCCCTAACGTAGCAATTAAATGTTATCATTCTGTTGTGCCTCTCGTTCCGCTTTCACGGTTTGTCATCCCTGAAATTACCTGTGCACTAAACGACTACTATCCTGCATGTGTTTCAGCCGGGCTCAGAGATCACCACAATCCTGTTCAACTTCATGTGCAACAGCTCCTGCATAGGAGGCATGAACCGCGGACCCATCCTCACCATCCTGACCCTTGAGACTTCAGAGTACGTATGGTTTCATCTACCAGGATTGGTGTGAGCTGAAATGTATTTGATGGATAAAGAGTAGTGTTACATGGAAACCGAGGGTCGACGTGGTGTAACTTGATCTCCTGCTTTATATATTTGCCTGTTTTATGTTTATTTTGTTTCTAAATGTAACTTGAAGTTAAAGTTGTGCATCACTGTTATCCCACCTCAAAGATAGCTTTTGCAGCCTTAGTAAATGTTTTTCTACTGTCTTTTAGCGGACAACTTTTGGGCCGAAAAATGCTTCGAGGTGCGTGTCTGCGCGTGTCCTGGCAGGGATCGTAAAACAGAGGAGGCAAATAGTGCCAAACTTCAGACAGGGGCCAAACAACTGAAGAAAAGCACCTTGGCTGTCTTCTATCTTACGGATCACGTTTTGCTTTTCTAGAAAGTGCCCCAGCAACAGATCCTGATATGTGCAAAAGGAAGTCTGGCTTAAGCACAGACGAGGAGGAAGTACTTATGTTGCCAGTTAGTACACACACAAAGTATTTAAAAAATCTAGTGTTGTCACAGAATTGCAGCTCTCAATTTAAATCCTTTTTTTTTTCTGCAGGTTAAAGGCCGTGAGCGCTATAACATGTTAAAAAAGATAAATGATGCATTAGAACTGGCTGGAAAAGAGGCGTAAGTATCTTTAAACTACAAGACACACACACACACACACACACACACACACACACAAACACACACACACACACACACACACACACACACACACAGAAACTGTGATCGGATGTCGCTTTGATAAACATTAGGAACAGCTGCATGAGACTTTCAGCATTGCATAGCTGTAGTGTTAAATACTTTTCCCTTAAACCAGACGTGTCCCATCTCTGTTCTGCATGGTCACTGTTTGTTTCCTCTCTCCACAGTAAAAACAAAACCAGGGCTTCTAAGGAACTGCTGCCGTCCAGTGGAAAGCGCGTCTTGCAAAAAGCAGAACGAAGCGACAGCGACTAGTTGCAATCTGCCTTCTTTTAACCGCCATGTACGAGTACGAACATCTACGATCATGACTATGAATCATTGTTTACCTCCCTTTGATGTTTCTACATTAATTCCTGCCATCAGTCTGAGGGCATACGTTGAGCAGTAACGTATTAACGATTCAGTGGGGCTTTACTATTTTTAACTACAAAGCCCTTTAAATAGTTTTTTTTTTTTTTATCTCCTGCAGGTTATGTTCAGTGTTGCTTCCTGGCCAACATCCCTCAGCAGGAGGCTGCACGATCATCGAGTTCAGATGAACTGCGCGACCCCAGCCCCCTGTACCTCCCCGTCCCTCGTCCTGCCGGGGTCCGGCGCGACCCCAGCCCACGGAACTTCCCCGTCCCTCGTCCTGCCGGGGTCCGGCGCGACCCCAGCCCCCTGTACCTCCCCGTCCCGCGTCCTCCCGGGGTCAGGCGCGACCCCATTTTTTTTGTTTTTTATTTTTCCTTCTCCTTTCCTCCCCTTTACCTCCACCCGTGCCACAGGCCCACTGATGATGAACATGATGATGATGACGAACATGATGATGATGATGATGATGATGATGATGATGATGATGATGATGATTATGCAAGCAGACAGCTGCGTGCAAGGGCTGACCATTTTAAACGAAAAATAAAACAGACCAAACAGGCAAAAACATTTGATTAAATGCCAAAAGTTTATTTAATAATATAAAACAGTTATGAAATAAAGGAGTACAAGGCGCATTCCGTACAGTATAATTTAATCGGTACGCGTAAAGCAACAGAGGCAGGCGTAGAAAGAAATTGAATACGGCCCTTTTTTTTTTTTTTAATCTTCATCAACGGGATTCTCGGCTCATCAAAACTTGACGCGAAGCAGCTTTCGCAGCAGCGCCAGCATCAGTATCCCGCAGCGTTGGTTGTGGCTCTCGCTCCGCCGCGAGCCGCACACGACGCAGGGCATCTCGTAGCCAAAGCCGACATGGCCTTCCACGGCCTCCATCAGCATCAACTCGGGGAACGCCACGTAGCCCCTTCTGTAACGCTCCTTGCCTATCATTGCTTTCCGGACGCTTTCTTTGCCAGAGAACTTTTTCGCCAGGAAGTCGCACTCCTCCGCTCCGGCAACGTGCACGTGATACACATGCTCTCTCAGCATGTTGTCACCCGCTACGAAACGGGAAAGCCTGACGCCGCACGCATCACACACGTGAGTGTCTACGATGTCTAGCTCATACGACATGCCCTCACGGCTGCCCAGCTCCCTGAACAGGTTGTCCGCAGTGCGAGGGCCGACCACGCTCCTCTCGCTCGGCCTTTTCGTGTACAGCAGAGGCTTGCGCCCGTAGTCGTCGTCCAGCTGGGTGTCGGTCAGGTACGCCGTGAATCTCTTGCAAACTTCTTTGCATCTGTCGCGGTGTCGTCTCCCCGCGCCGGCACAGATGACGCATCGCGTTACGTTTAGCAGGTTACATTTGCCACCGCTGGCAAATAAGAGGGCGTCCGGAAACGCCACCATGCCGTGGGCGAACCTGAGTTCGCCCAGGTCCAAGGCCAATTGATCCGGTGGCAGGTGGCGGTGTCTGTAATGAGCCTTGACACGAGCACACCGTCCGTCGCTGGCCAGGATGTGTTTGTCCAACAAGTCCCTCAAGGCACCCTCAGCGGTGGCCAGAGCGTTCCCACGCAAACAGTCGCACTCCAGACCTTCGTCTCGGCCTTCTTCCGGGTCTGGGAATCCGCTATGATCCAACGGGCACGAGGTTCCCTCTTCTTCTACGCGAAGGCGCAGACGGTCTGTGGTCCGCTCGAGCCGCGGCTCGAACATCGCGCAGCCGTCGGTTTGCAGGTCACCTTCTTCTTGAGAGGCCATAGCGTTGGAACCTTTCGACGAGACTGTGGATAAACGCTCGTTCCGAGCTTGTCAGGTGAAGTGGTACTGCGACGTGTTCTCTCTGCGACTTTTAAAGGTTCGCCGCACCTCCTCCTCCTCCCCCCCCCCCACCGCACACAGGCACCCAACCCTAAAATCTGAACCGGCGAGGGATCCTCCAATCGGCTCATCGTCATCTCACCGCCAGACAACTCCTCCTGAATGCACCCATATTCATATTCATATTAAAACCTCAGAGAGACTTTATCCAACGTGAAAAATCCTCCAACGTGGCAGTTTATCCCACCGGAAGGATTCCTCCAACGCGGTGAAGATTCCTCCAACTTGGAAACTCGGTGTTTGTGTGTGTGTGTGTGCTTTCACCTGCAAATTATTTCACCACCACCCTCACATTCCGCATCCTCCCTAGGTCCAACACGACCCCATGCTCCGCACACACACACACACACACACACACACACACACACACACACACACACACACACACACACACATTTTCTCCACTTTCTCCAACGTGAAAAATCCTCCAACACGGCAGTTTATCCCACCAGAAGGATTCCTCCAGCGTGGTGGGAAAAAATCATCTAACCTGGGTTTGTCCGACATGAAAAATCCTCCAACGCGGCAGTTTATCCCACCAGAAGGATTCCTCCAACGTGGTGGAGATTCCTCCAACTTGGAAACAAGACCCCACACGCTCACACGCACACACACACACACACACACACACACACACACACACACACACACACACACACACACACACACACACACACACACACACACACACACACATTATTTGAATATTATCATATTTTGAGGGAGAAAATAAAGACCAAATAAGCAAAACTTTTGATTAAATACTAAATATTTATTAAATATAAAACAGTATTCAAAGAAAGGAGTACACAATGCATTCATATGCACCCATATTCATATTCATATTAAAACCTCAGAGAGACTTTATCCAACGTGAAAAATCCTCCAACGTGGCAGTTTATCCCACAGGAAGGATTCCTCCAACGCGGTGAAGATTCCTCCAACTTGGAAACTCGGTGTTTGTGTGTGTGTGTGTGTGTGTGCTTTCACCTGCAAATTATTTCACCACGACCCTCACATTCCGCATCCTCCCTAGGTCCAACACGACCCCATGCTCCGCGCACACACACACACACACACACACACACACACACACACACACACACACACACACACACACACACACACACACAGATTGATTATTATATTATATATATATTATATTATTGTATGAGGGAGAAAATAAAGACCAAATAAGCAAAACTTTTGATTAAATGCTAAATATTTATTGAATATAAAACAGTAATCAAAGAAAGGGGTACACAATGCATTCATATGCACTCATATTCATATTCATATTAGAATTCACATCACACGTATTACAAATAATCCAAAGGTGTCCGGACACCTTAATCGGCACGCGTAACGACAGAGGCTGGCGGGGCGGGGAGAAGCTCGATACAGCCGGTGATGTGAGCCAAGAGTTCAGAGACAGACTTGAACGGGACTCTCCTAGAGCCATTCACGAGCACGTATTGGAAACCGCGCGGGGTCGAACAAAACAAAACGCTCCGAGTACACTCGTCGATGTCAAACAGGTATCCCGCGTCGTAGCCGCCCATATAACAAAAGACTATCCCCGCGTTCGGCTTCACCTCGGGCAGCTTTTCCAGATAGGCGTACAGCCCCCACCAGGTGTCGCCCAGTGTCATTATCGCGCCGCGCACCTCACTCAGCAACCTCGTGGCAGACAGATCCTCAAAGCGCACTCCGTCTTCCTGGGGGGGACTCAGAAGCCTGGCGCGGTCCTTGGCGATAACTTCGCCGATCAGCCTCACGGGGTCCAACGCCGTCCCGTAAGGGTCGGACCAATATGGGGCGGTGGCGTCCATGACCGTGTCGTCGCGAGCCACCGGCTCGAAGAGGATCTTGTAGACTCCATTGTAAACCACCAGAGAGAAAAATTTCAGACCCCTCACGGTCTTGATTGCACCCCAAAGAACAACGCCGTCCCCCGACTCTTTCCGGGGACTTGGGATGCAGTCGGCCAGCAAAACTATTCCCTCGCACGGTGTAACGCGCGCGTGACACAGATGCACCAGCCCCTTGCCGGGCGAGGCCCAGATCTTCCCCGTTAGGACCTCCATTTCCTCCCAGGTGGCGTTCAGGAGCGCCCAATTTCCCACGGGTCTGCGTTGCGAGACGTGAGGATGCGCGTCTCGCCAGACAGCGAACTTGTCATTGTCTCTGGCTTTTCCAGTGCCTTTAGAGAAGACCCCACACGCACGCACGCACACACACACGCACACACACACACACACACACACACCTTCTCCGCTTTATCCAACATGAAAAATCCTCCAACCTGGCAGTTTATCCCACCAGAAGGATTCCTCCAGCGTGGTGGGAAAAAATCATCTAACCTGGGTTCGTCCAACGTGAAAAATCCTCCAACACTGCAGTTTATCCCACCAGAAGGATTCCTCCAACGTGGTGGAGATTCCTCCAACTTGGAAACAAGACCCCACACGCGCACACACACACACACACACACACACACACACACACACACACACACACACACACACACACACACACACACACACACACACACACACACACACACACACACACACACTTTCTCCACTTTATCCACTTTATCCAACGTGAAAAATCCTCCAACACGGCAGTTTATCCCACCAGAAGGATTCCTCCAACGTGGTGGAGATTCCTCCAACTTGGAAACTTGTGTTTGTGTGTGCTTTCACCTGCAAATTATTTCACCACCCTCACATAGCTTGGAGTAAAAACAAACAAAAAAAGAGAAATCTGGTCTTACTTATGAGTTGGTGTTAGGGAGACGCTTGCGTGCCACGCGTTTCCTGCATGCTTGCGTGCCTGACCCCCTGCTCATTGGCCTGCCTGCCTGCCTGCCTGCCTGCCTGCCTGCCTGCCTGCCTGCCTGCCTGCCTGCCTGCCTGCCTGCCTGCCAGCTTGTCTGCCAGCTTTGCGCTCTCTCTTCATGGCCGCTGCTCGTTTCACCGCCGCACAGGTTCTAGAGCAGATTTTTTTAAGCCAATCTAATGACGACTCTGAACCAGAAGAGGAATCTGAGGAAGACGTGTCAAGTGAAGAAGAGAAAGAAAAAGGAGAAGCAGAAGAAGCAGATACAGCAGGACCAGAAACAGATGAAGGACAAAAAGACAGCGAGGGATGTGATCTAAGGCTGGACACTTCAGATGAAGAAGTTGATGATGAAGAATATAATGATGATGATGATGATGATGATGATGATGATGATGATGATGATGATGATGATGATGATGATGATGATGATGAAGATGATGATGAAATAATAGAAAATGTGCAAAGACTGGAGCAAATAGAACTCGAGGATGAGGATGAAGAAGAAGAAAAAGAAGAAGAAAAAGATAAAACTTTTATCTCTAAAGACGGGAAAATAAAATGGTATTCCGCTGCGTTTCGCAACGGCGAGGAAGCGAGGAACGTCCCTCTTAGTCCTCTTTCTGCCCAGGGACCCACAGAGTACGCGGCGGCTCAGGCGGTCTACTTTGAATCGACCTTCCGCATGTTTGTGACCCCGGCGGTAGAAAGGATCGTCCTGGAGAACACCAACCTGGAGGGCTCTCGAAAGCTCGGGAGCGCCTGGAAGGGCATGGATGAGGTCGACCTGCGAGCCTACTTGGGCCTCCTGATTTTGTCCGGCGTCTACAGGTCCCGAGGGGAGGCCGTGGCCAGCCCGTGGGACGCCGAGAGCGGCAGGGCCATTTTTCGCGCCACGATGTCGCTCAAGGTGTTTCACGCTTACTCGAAGCTGTTGCGTTTCGACGATCGCCAAACTAGACCCGCCAGGCGAGCGACGGACAAACTGGCAGCCGTGAGAGAGGTCTGGGACGCGTGGGTGGAGCGGCTGCTCAGCCTCTACGACCCGGGTCCTAACGTGACGGTGGACGAGCAACTGGTACCTTTCAGAGGTAAAGCAAAAAAAAAAAACAAAAAAACATGCAGACACAGACACAGACACAGACATACAAACACAGACAGACACACACATATACACACACAGGCACAGACACAGACACAGACACAGACACACACACACACACACACACACACACACACACACACACACACACACACACACACACACACACACACACACACACACACAGGCACACACACACACACGCAGACATGCAGAAAACACGTAGCAAGCAGGCTTTCTTTTTGGCAGGAGCAGCAGGAGCAGGAGCAGCAGCAGCAGCAGCAGCAGGCCCTCACCGCAGACCTCGTCTGGGGTGAAGACGGGGACGATGAGGGTGACGGAGGAGAACACGACGCCCTCGGTTCCGCCGCTAGCGACCGGGCGCAAAAGGGCAAGAGGAAAAGGTGTCAAATTTGTCCGCGCGCGAGGGACCGCAAAACAAACAACGTTTGCCATCGGTGCGAGAGATACATCTGCCACAGACGTTTGCTCTTCTGCTGTTCAGACTGCGCCCCTCGCTCCTGAAGATAATTTGTTTGTTCATTAGAAAATGAAATAATAATAATAATAATCATAATCATAATACTAATAATATTCCGTGTGTTTTATACTATTGTTGATGTTTTTGTTGTTGTCAGTGTAGTAACACTATTTACAAACAAAGTGTAATATGTAAAAGAAAAATAATTAATAAAATAAAGCAAAAGCATTTGAATTTGGGTATTTTGTTGTTTTTTTTCTCCAACCTGGAGACAACAAGTTTCCAACTTGGAAACACACAACGTCACGGCCCTCCTTGTATTCCCACACACACACACACGTACACACACACACACACACACACACACACACACACACACACACACACACACACACACACACACACACACACACACACACACACACACACACAAACACTTTCTCCAGACAGAGATTCTCCATCCTCCAACCTGTGGATCCTCCTAACCTGCACGTTCACTTTCCTCGTGGGGTCTGGCGTGACCCCCACCTCTCTCCTCCCAACCTGCACTTTCTGTGTCCTCCTGGGGTCCGGCGTGACCCCGACCACCACCCCCCACTTAACTTTTTGTAATCAATCAGTTGAAACTAGCTGATGAGTTGAATGTACAGTATAGCTGATCAGATCTGCAAAGCAAACGTGCAGAGCTGAATGTGCCCAAAAAAGCAAAAGCAGTTTGATTTCAATAAAAAAGATTCACTCATTCTGCACATGTTGTTATGACAGTCCATTACAGGTTTTGCCTATTGCTGCCTATTGTTCTGCTTAGTTCCAGCCTGTTCATCCAGTCATGTGATTTCACCACCTACATTCCATCAGTCATTAGTTGGTTACTTATAACTTACTTTGCCAGATTGTTAGATCACGTTTCTGTGTCAACTCTCCAGCGTTCACTTCATTAAATCCCTCCATGCACCAGTTCTGCACCTCGTTTTTTGACCTTGCCTTCCTCACTCCCTGTCTGTTGTGATTTTGGACTCCTAGTTATTGAACCAAGCCTGGAGATCGACCGCCTTGCCTCATCCCTGTCTGTACCGTTCTACTTCTATGCCACTCTGTGTAGCGACCTCTGCCTGTCTGACCAAGAGCCTGCATTAAACCTCCACAAATATGGGGTGCGAATGTAAAAGGAGCCCCGATAACATGTTTTCTCCCATTTAGTTAAATGTGCAAAAGTCTAAATGTAAATGTTAAAAGAAAATGTTGAATGTAAATGTTAAATATAAATGTAAATGTTAAATGTTAAATCAAAATATCAAATATAAATGTAAATGTTAAATGTAAATGTTAAATGTTCGCCGAGTGTAAAACTGAATATTCATGACATGTACATCTAAACTCCACCCGTACCCTCAAAGTGCTCGTAATGCTGATCTCAGATCAGTGACGTGGTCTCAAACACCTCAAATAGCCTCCAGCTTGTGGATATTTTTGTTCTGATTATTCTGGTGCTTGGTGGAGTTGTTTTGTTTTTTCACTATGGCCAGGCTTATCTGAGCACTTTAGGGCTCGTTACGAGGAGTTTTCCTTCGCGAGGCGCTGGAACATGCTCTGCTCCCCTCGCTCGCCGAAGCCTCAGCTCCCCGTCTGCCTGCAACTCACGCCCCAGTTCCTGCTCCGACACTGACGTCCCAGCGATCACCAGCGCCGGTGTCTCCGTGCTCCAGTTCACGCTCCCGTGTCCCAGCCTGCATCAAGCCCTGGTTCCCTGCCTGTCAGGAACCCTGCTGCTCCTGTGGCCTGGCCAGCTCCAGTGCACCAACCGGGCCCAGCTCAGGCTCCAGTTGGACCTCCACAGCCTGCTCATGCACCGGTCCTGGATCCACGTCTGTTTCCAGCCCCCACTTCTGCTGCTGCCCGGTCACGCCCAGCTCCAGCTCCTGTCGTGTGCAACTCCAGCTCATGCTGGTTCATCCCCAGCTCCAGCTCAACCAGGTCTCTGCAGGAAACCTGGAACTGTCATGAAAACTCATCGTACAGAATTCAAAGTCACATCATATTTAAGCATATTGTCCACTGAATACAACGGTGTCAGTTTTACGACACCTGAAGGTTCTGGTGTGTCTAAATCAGAACTTGGGGTCTGAATGAAAGATTTTCTCTATCTTCAGTCAGTCTGTTTTTACCACTGTTAACACTGGTGCCTGGTGGAGCCTGAGGAGGGGGTTTTGGTAGAGAGGAGTTGTGGGACAGTCTAGGACTCTGGTTACTGATAACAAAGAGGGAGATTCTGTTAAGATTCAGGTTGTGTCACCTAAATGAATCCATGGTCTTTTGATGTTCTTAGAGTTCTCGAACCTTACGAACAGTGCTGAAAAACCATCTCTCTGTTCTCTGTTCACTTGGGGGATGGTGAGGGCAGAGGACCCCATTGACAGATGCACAGACTTCTAACCACAGGTTTTCAAGTATTGTCATGTACGAAGAACAATTTTGTCACATTTGCCATTTGCTCTGTGCTCCTACGCAGGCGTAGGGGTTCAAAACCACAAGAGGGGTTGGAGGAGTACTGCTATGCCTAATGCGTGTGTTTCTGCATGTTCAGCAATGATGTGATGATGTGATGATGTGATGATGGAGGCGTGTACAAGCTTCAATAAAATGTTGTGCTTTGGTGAAGTTCGTTGGAGTTGGTTGGTCTCTGAGTGAAGCGCTTACAACGCTAAGATCTCAGGCGAGCTCCCCTTGGCCAAGTAAAATCTCTGGTTGGCTCTCAGTGTGCTATATTGTTCTCGTCTCTGTGTATCAGTGCTGTTGTGGTATTTTCAGACCCAACAGTGTTATTAGAAAACAATGTTTTAATACCAGATTTAACATCAGCTCCTGTCCAATAGGGAGAATGTGGATTTGTGGACTTGTGGACGCTACAGTGACATCAGGTCATAGTAGCTATGGGTTAATTTGGCTGCTGCTGTTGAGAGAGACCGTCTCCTAAATGTTAGATGCATTTAATGCATTGAGGTAAACCTGTGACATTTCAAATTCCTACAAACAGGCTGTGATCACTTCCTCCTCTCACTGGTACTCTTTGATGAGGTGGATTCCAAACGTTTTCCTGTTGATTCTGAATGAGCATCAGAACCAGCAGCAGTGCAGTAAACGCCTCCTGCTGCATCTGTGTCTCTGTTTCACAGTCAGTCACTGGATCAGTGAGGAACCATGGACGGAGAAAATCCTCCTGCTGCATCAATATGTAGTCGCTGGCGTTGAGTGATCAGCGCATGTGACTTTATGTGAACACGCCTCCATAAACAACACAGCAGACCCTGCACAGACAAGCTGAGGATGAGAAGAGCAATAATCACATGAGCTAATATTTCCCATGAGTCTGTGAGCAGCTCGGACGGAGCAGGAATGAGGAGGAAGCAGCTTTCATCTCTGCTCATTGTCTGAGTCGCCGTCTGTGGACTTTTTGTCACGTCTCCTGCAGCAACGTGAGGATCAGGACGCATGGAAGTGAGGCTGTGATTGGTGGCGTGTGAGTAGAAACAAGTGTCTCCTGACCTCACTCTAACTCATACAGCAGCAAAGCTTTGAAAACCAGAGTTCATTTCTTTATGGATGAAAGTCAAATATACAGGCCTGCTTTAACCACTCCTTCCATCCCAGTGACAGCAAATAGAGAGAATTAGAAATGCAACAAAGAAGAAAGATGCAGGCGATGATCCTCTGTTGTGAAATCCATGTGGATAAAAACAGTTTTTAAATAGGAGGAGAGATATGAAGCAAGAAATTGGTCAACAACCTCCTTTGTGTGTGTGGATCTTCTCCTCCCACAGACAACAACGTCCAGGTAGGTTGACTGGAGATGCTACAGTGGTCATCAGTGCCAGTGGGATAGATATTGTTTCATGTATTTTCTTTCCACTGGAATTGATACAAACTAACTAAAGTCCTGCACATGAATGGACACAACATTTCTCAAAAACAGAGGGAAAATATGAATAATATTATTAGTAATATTCAAAGTAAAGTGGGCGTGCTTCATGAAGACGTGTGTCTGGTCACATCTGCAGCTGGTGATGGTGATGTGTGTGTCTGCTTGTTCTTCTGTCCTAGTTTTCTCAGCTTTTATCACAGAGCTTCTATCACTCCTGTGTCCACATTTCTGCTTCTTCCTGTCTCCTCCAGTTTCTGGACCTTTGTTGCAGCGTCTCCTTTCTGTCCACAGTCCACATACTGCGAGTGATCTGGTCCAGCTCAACGTGCTGGTACGACTCCTCCACCAGCTGATCCTAAAAAACACTCTGTTCTGTCAGATTCAGCTTCCTTCTCGTCCTGCTTTTTCTAAATGTCTTGCAGGGTCTGAACTCTCCTTGTCTCTGTCACGTAGGTCCAGTTTCCTTCATGTGAGTAGAATCCACACTTAGAATAAACACTTTCTCACTGCATTTGATATTTTAGTTATTATTATTATCTGTTATAGTAGTGTCTGGTTGAAAACAGCTTGATACGGAACATCACATCAGTAGCAGAAGGTGCTCTGTTGTTACAAGCAGCATCGAAGCCTTTTTTATTTTACCATTGGAGCAAAACAGGAGAACTTTATGGAGGACTTTTATTGTAAATGGACTGGTGCCGGCACCGCTGATTGTTCAAGTGTGGACAACAATTCAGGGTGTATTTAATGCTGAAGAGGTCTGTTCCTACGATACGTGATCCACTCGCTGCTTCTTCAAACGTATGAATACATACATATATTTACACTACATTCAAATCTTTCAGCAGTGTCGTCCGTCAGATAAGCCCTAATTTCAATATTGCAGTACTTACAGTGAGCTTTGACTCATCTCCTGTTGGTTTGAGCTCAGACTCACTCTCCACTCGTTTTCTTATATTTGACCTCATTTGGCGTTTAAATAGAACAAAAAGTTCCATTTCGTATTCAACCTGTACTTAAGAACAGATGAAGCCAGAGAGAAGCTTCCTTAGGAGCTGGTGTCTTTTATTTCCCACAGGGAGAGCTGTTAAACCAACACTGAGTCTGAGTGAGGCTCTGACTCCTGCTCATCTTCATTTAGTGCTAATAAAACACATCAAACATCTTCTAACATGGTGACAACTTAAACGTTGGCTCACTCACAGTTTCCATCTAAGCTGTGAAGCTGCATCCTCTGCTTAGAAAAGAGCAACTTCTCCGCCTGCACCACGATGACAAGCATCTTCTCTACATGTTTGACAAACAGGAAACTGGCTTCAGCTCAGACACAGACAAAGCAGAAGGTCACAGAGTTCTATTCAACACAAGTCTATGAGTCTCTGCCCTCAGCTCAGCGTGTGTCTGTGCAGCTAAACACCTGATGATATTGTAGCGATCCGGGGGGCAAAGCAGCCTGCTTCTGAATAAGCTGATGCGGGCGAGGCCGCGATCCAGACGCACCCGATGACTCCAGAGTGCCCAGGTTTCCTCTGCATAAAACGAGCAAAGCCCGCGGTGATGAACAACCGTCACGAGCAGAGACAGTCCCGGACAGCGCTGCACCGAGCTCGACACCCAAAACACCGGTCAAGCTCCCGAGGTTCAACGGGCTGACTCCCCTGGAGCCCTACCCCGCTCAGGTCCAGCTCGCAGCGCTGCACGGTGGTTGGAGCGGCAAAGACACGGCGACGCAGCTGGCTCTGGAGGGTCCCGCTCTGCAGGTGCTAATTGACGTCGCACCGGAGCAACGGCAGAGTTACCGGTGATCACCGCGGCGCTGGAGAGACGCTTCGGACAGCGGACATCGACAGAGCAGTTAGCCCTTCGTCGTCGCAGTGAGGGGGAGAGTCTGGGGACGTTCGCCGCCGATCTACAACTCCACTCGCGGCGCGGCTACCCCTCATTTCCTGCCGCCGCTCGGGAAGAGCTGAGTTTGCACGCTTTTCCATCACAGCGGAGGCTCCTGGACCAGCCATCGCTAGTGAGGGCGGCCGAGTGCAGCGGTGAGACGGAGGCGTCAGAGGAGAACGTCAGCCGAGCCCAACCAGCTGCCGTTCCGGCGCGTCGACCTCGCCGGGAGGACAGCGGCTGTTTCCGTTGTGGTGAACTGGGACATTTTGCTCGTGACTGCCCCGCCCCCTCACCGAAAGCTAAGGCCGGGTCACCGTCGGGAAACGGGAGCGGAGTGAGGTGGTGAGGGGACACTCACTCCAATCACACACACCCCGGGAACTTTCACACAGTGGGTCGCTGCGGATTTATTAAAGGACTATATGTGGACTGTGTTATAGAGGATCAGCAACGTCAGGCCCTGGTGCATACGGGGTCTACCATCTGCTTGCTGCAACGGGGGTTTCTCCCGGGGACAACCGGTCCACTCCCGGAGGGGTGGACCCCCACTACAACAGAACTAGTGACTGTTACTGGGGAAAAGACTGTGATGCCAGGAAAACGGGCGCTGCAGGTCACTATGAAGGAGCTAGAGGTGAGCCATGAGTTTTGGCTTGCTGACATCCGCGACGAGTGCATCATCGGCCTAGACCTGCTAACCCGCTGGGGTGCGTGTGTTGATGTGTCGGGGCTAGCCCTATGCTTCGGCACGGAGACCGTGCCACTTCAGTCGAGCCAAAACGGCTTTTACCATCGGCCAGGGACTGTGGCCGTTCTGAGTTATGCCATTTGGACTGTGTAATGCCCCTGCCACCTTCATGGCGCCTCATGGAGAGGGTACTGAAGGACATTCCCCGGAGCCGCTGTGTGGTGTATCTGGACGATTTGTTAGTGCACGCCAGAGACTTTGAGGGTGCGCTTGTAAACCTGCGGGAGGTCTTCACCGTCATCCGTCAGGCTGGGCTCCGGCTGAACCCGGTAAAGTGCAATCTGCTGGCCGGAGAAACGGTGTTCCTGGGGCATGTGGTCAGCGCACGTGGGGTGTCCACAGACCAGGCCAAGGTATCGGCTGTCCGGGACTGGCCAACGCCCACCACCGTCAGTGAGCTGAGGAGCTTCCTGGGGCTAGCCTCCTATTACCAGAGGTTCGTTCGGGGTTTCGCCACTATCGCCAGCCCACTACATCGACTGACGGAGAAGGGCAAGCGGTTCGAGTGGTCTAGCACCTGCACCACTGCCTTCCAGCAACTGAAGGCGGCCTTGGTTGATGCTCCGGTCCTGGCCCTCCCTGACCCCCAGCAGCCTTTCATCCTTGACACCGACACCATTGACGCCAGCAATGTGGGGGTTGGGGCCGTCCTCTCTCAAGGGGGGGAGGCAGGTGAGAGAGCGGTGGCTTTCTACAGCTGCAGTCTGAACCGAGAAGCGCAACTACTGTGTGACCAGGCGGGAGTTGCTGGCAGTGGTCCTGGCTGTGCGGCACTACAGACCCTACCTGCTTGGCAATTGGTTCACCCTGCGCACTGACCATGCCTCTCTTACTTGGCTGCTCAACTTCCGGCAACCTGAGGGTCAGCTGGCGAGGTGGCTGGAAGTGTTGCAGAAGTATGACTTTGAGATCCAACATCGACCGGGGCAACAGCACAGCAACGCCGATGCCCTCTCCAGGCGACCCTGCGCTGCGGAGGAGTGTCGCCACTGCCAGCGTCAGGAAGAGAGGGAGCGGGCACCCGAGGCAGCCGCCGCCTGCCTTGGAGGTGACAGCGCAGAGGCAGAGCAATGGTCCACTGAGGAACATTTACGCCATCACCAAGGGGCCGACCCTGTGCTAGTAATGGCGAGAGCCTGGCTGGAAGCTCGGCAGCGTCCAGACTGGACAGCAGTGTCTGCAGAGGAGCCTGAGGTAAAGGTCCTCTATTCTCAGTGGGGTAACTTGGAGCTGCACGGCGGAGTGCTGTACCGACGGTGGCGAGCGCCAGACCAAGGATCGGACAAACTACAGCTTCTGGTTCCTCGCGCCCTGCGGCCCGAGGTCCTCCAACTGGTCCATGGAACGGCAGGGGCTGGTCACTACGGCAACACCAAAACGATTCGCCGTCTGAGGCAGAGGTTCTACTGGCCTGGCTGTCGTCAGGATGTGGAGCTCCACGTCCAGTGCTGTGACACCTGAGTCTCCTGGATGATTGTAGCTCAGGTCCAGCTCTCTCAGATGGGAGGGGTTGGAGCTCAGAGCTGAGGCCAGAGAGACACAAGCTTCCTCTGAGAGCAGACAGCCTGACAGCCTGCTGGCACAAAACAACAAAGACTTGGTCACAGTTACACACCATCATCAAGTCACACACTACAACCACTTCTGATGGCAAAGGAGACAGAGATTGACAAACCTAGAATAAAATCAATCAAATGAGTAACATTTCTGGTTTAAACCATCAAATATGAAGTACAAAAGATTGTCAAATGAAAGAACACACTGAAAAATCTTAACCTGAGAGTCTCCAGTCGACAGTGAGGACTCTTCAGTCCAGCGCACAGAACATTCACTCCTGAATTCTGCAGGTTGTTGTTACTCAGGTCCAGTTCTCTCAGACTAGAGGACTGAGAGCTGAGAACTGAGGACAGAGCTTCACAGCTTCTCTCTGACAGGTCACACACACTCAGTCTGAGACACAGGTGGACAAAATTATAAACAATGCAATGTTATTTTTCATATCTTAACTTTAACTTAAAGTACACACATTATAAAAAACATATATACACACATACATAAAATATACACATTATTTAAAAAAAATGCTAGAACAAGCAAATGATGGAAGATATAAGTTGGTTTAAACTGTTTAATCTCTTATTTTAAGGGTTTGACATCTGAAAACACTCGCATTTAAAACAATAAGAATAAAACCTGAGAGTCTCCAGTCGACAGTGAGGACTCTTCAGTCCAGCAGACAGTAGCTTCACTCCTGAATCCTGCAGGTTGTTGTTACTCAGGTCCACTTCTCTCAGACTAGAGGATTGAGAGCTGAGAACTGAGGACAGAGCTTCACAGCTTCTCTCTGACAGGTCACAGCTACTCAGTCTGGTGAGAAAGTATTGGACATAAATTGTAATCAAAATGAAACATGAACAACACTAAAAAAAGCTGCGCAAATTAGAAAGGTAATCACATTTATACTCACGTCTCTCATTCAAAACAGTACTGATTAAATAAATGGTACATTCAACATTTAGAAACTTTACAACCTACTTACAGAGCTGTGTTGGAAGCTTTGACCACAGGCAGCAACTTCAGAGGAGCCTCATCTGAAGCAAAGAATTTATTCAGCTCAAATTCTTCAAGATCATTTGCTGAAGACAATAAGATGAAAACCAGAGCTGACCACTGGGCAGGAGACAGTTTATCTGTGAAGAGACTTCCTGATTTCAGATAATCTTGGATCTCCTCTACTAGAGAACAATCATTCAGCTCATTCAGACAGTGGAAGAGGTTGATGCTTTTCTCTGCAGAAGGAAACTCTGTGATTTTTTTCTTGATATATTGAACTGTTTTCTGATTGGTTTGTAAATTACTTCTCATTCGTGTCATCAAACCTTGTAAGAATGACTGGTTTTTCTCAAGAGAAAATCCCAGGAGGAAGCGGAGGACCAGGTCCAGGTGTCCATTTGGACTCTTTAAAGCCTTGTCCACAGCAACGTGGTAGAACTGTGGAGTTCTATTTTATCATAAAAGGTTTAAACCAGGATAATTGTGACAGCAGGTTGACTCCAGAGTTGATGAAGGTCAGATGGACATGAAGAGCAGCCAGAAACTCCTGAACACTCAGATGGATGAAGCAGAACGCCTTGTCCTGATACAGCCCTTTTTCCTCTTTAAAGACCTGTGTGAACACCCCTGAATAAACTGAGGCTGCTCTGACATCGATGCCACACTCTGTCAGGTCTGACTCATAGAAGATCAGGTTTCCTTTCTGCAGCTGCTCAAAAGCCAGTTTTCCCAGAGACTTAATCATCTTCCTGCTCTTTTTATTCCAGAGTGGATCTGTCTCAGCTCCTCCATCATACTTGATGTTATTCACTTTGGTCTGAACCACCAGGAAGTGGATGTACATCTCCGTCAGGGTCTTGGGCAGCTCTCCTCCCTCTCTGGTTTCCAGCAGATCCTCCAGAACCGTAGCAGTGATCCAGCAGAAGACTGGGATGTGGCACATGATGTGGAGGCTTCGTGACGTCTTGATGTGGGACATGATTGTTGTGGCCTGCTGCTCATCTGTGAACCTCTTCCTGAAGTACTCCTCCTTCTGTGGGTCAGTGAACCCTCTGACCTCTGTCACCATGTCAACACACCCAGGAGGGACCTGATTGGCTGCTGCAGGTCGTGTGGTGATCCAGAGGCGAGCAGAGGGAAGCAGGTTCCCCCTGATCATGTTTGTCAGCAGCACATCCACTGAGGTGGACTCTGTGACATCAGTCAGGGTTTTAGTCTTGTTAAAGTCCAGGGGAAGTCGACACTCATCCAGACCGTCCAAGATGAAAACAACCTCTATCTCTTCAAACCTGCAGATTCCTGCTGCTTTGGTTTCAGTGAAGAAGTGATGAACAGGTTCCACCAAGCTGAACTTTTGCTCTTTCAGCAAATTCAGCTCTCTGAATGTGAATGGAAATGTGAAGTGTATGTCCTGGTTGGCTTTGCCTTCAGCCCAGTCCAGAGTGAACTTCTGTGTTAGGACTGTTTTTCCAATGCCAGCCACTCCCTTTGTCATCACTGTTCTGATGGCTCCATCTCTTCCAGCTGAGCCTTTAAAGACGTCTTCTGGTCTGATGCTTGTTTCTGCTCTGTCTGGTTTCCTGGAGGCTGTTTCAATCTGTCTGACCTCATGTTCAGCGTTGACCTCTCCAGTCCCTCCCTCTGTGATGTACAGCTCTGTGTAGATCTGGTTCAGAAGGGTTGGCTTTCCTGCTTTAGCGATGCCTTCAAACACACAATGGAACTTCTGCTTCAGGCGAGATTTAAGTTGATCCTGACAAAGTGCAGCAGAAGATCCTAAGTGAACATGAAAATGGTTATGATTGATGGAGATAGAAGATTGAAGGCTTTAAGAAGAAGAATTTAAGTATGGTCCACACATAAAAAAACTTAACTCTCCAACAGTAAATGTGTGATTGTGTCCCTGATGATGTAGAAAAATCCTTACTCTGCAGACAGTCAGCCAGCTCCTCCTGCTTCATCCTCCTCAGGAAGGTCACTGTGAGAATGAGTCCACACAGAGACACACACAAGGTAAAGGTCCAAGAAGTGATGAAGTGAACATCACAAATGAAGTCTCCAGTAGTAACTTCAATTTACTGCTGCAAGTGAAGAAGCTTCAAGACATTTGACCAAAACCTTCATGTAGAGACGTCAATAAACAGATTTGATCAGAGATGATCAGCTGCTTCCTTTGACTCAGCACTTCATTAGAAGAGGAGCAGCCCCTGAGACCCTCTACAGGATCAGAGCTTTAGCTACTGCTGGATGGAGATTTGATCAATGATCAGTGAAGAAAGCTTCTCCTTCACATCAACACTTCAAACACGAATCAACAAGATAAAGAAACAGAAACAACACAAATCTTTATCTTTAGATTGTTTAGAATGATTCAAAGTGACAACAACTCTGATACAGGCTGGTCTTTGAAAGTAATAAAAACATCCTTTGACTGGTCGCTCTTGAAGGACACACTGCTGGGTCCAGGTCCAGGTCCAGCAGATCTTCGTCTCTGATGGGACCTGATAGAAAAACACCTACATGTTGTAACACCTGCATCACTACCTAATCTATGATGTGTCTGTGACTTAGCAAATCATAACACAACAAACACAGTACGATTATTCTTTCATTCAAATCAATGTGAAAGTTAAGAATGATTAACCAACAAAATCAAATGCATGTGAATATCCAGGTCCCATATGTAGTTCTGAGAATGCCAATACAATTAAACTATTCTCACATGATAAATTGGTCTACTACCTAATAACACGTCCATTTTCAATATTATCTGGGGCCGGGTCGCGTATGTATGTGTGTGTGTATATATATATATATATATATATATATTATATATAGTATATCTATATAATATATAATATATATATATATATATATCTAATATATATATATATATATATATACATATATATATATATATATATATATGCATACATTTTATATTTATAATGTTTCTGCTGCACTTTGGAAGAATCAACAGTTTTTTACTGGTCATTCTTAACAAGTTGCCATGACTGTTCTATAACCCTTGTATTTTGGCAAAGTTGTTGAACGAACCAAAGTCGAACGAAACCAGACGATGCGGTTCTCAGGCTGATGCTTCTGCAGGAGACCAGGAAACCTCTCGCCTATTTCACTCTGGCAACTGCAAATATGCTACACTGGAAAACTAAGGACATCGACTGGAAAGCAGAAAACCAGCACATTTCTGGATCTCAGTCAGTCTGAGCGGTCAGTACCACCGACTGTGAGCTCAGAACCAGAACCAGGACAAATAACAACCAGAGCCACACCCTGAAAAACATCAACTCCTCACATCTGGTTCTTGTTTGTTTGACAGAAGTGGATCGTGTCTCTTCTTCCTCTACATTTACAAACAGACGCAGTAACAGTAATGTTGTTAAACACTCACCTCCTCAACGTTTTTTCTTCTTCTTGGTGTTTGTTTAACTTTTCCTCCTTCTCTGTTCTCTCCAAATGGAGTATAAACTCACTGAACACGTTCTGTGTTCGCTCCTGGATCACGTGGTCACTGAAGCCCCGCCCCCTCTCCGTTTACAGGAACCAGGAGAGCTGAAGCAGCAGAATGATGAGGAAGCAGCAAGCAGTAATGGGAGGTTTCCAGAGGACAGGTGTCGTGCCAAAAAGTGACCGTCTGCCAGAAATCGATTGCCGCACGCGGGAGCGCGCACCGGGAACGAGTTTAGCTCGGTTTGTGTAGGACTACAGCTGTTTATTCGGCTTCAAAAAGCCATAACTTGTGAATGTATCCGCTACACGTTTTCTAGTGGACGTAGTGACGCCACAATTTTATATTTTGTGTCAACGACGGAAATAATCGTCGTAATTCTCTTTACAGGGATCGTCGATCGTGACTGTTTAACTCTATGACATGACGCTATATTAGAGCCAAAGCTTTTGATCAAAAGCCGAATTCTGCCTTATTTTAAATACATTGAGCTCTCCTTTGTTATATTTACAGATGTAATAAATATCCAGTCCATCTGATCTTGCCTTCTGTTCCTGCCTAAGACCAGTAGAACCAGTAGCATGTTGGTTTTATGTTGCCACAAAGTGATTAAAGCCAATATCTGTTTACTTAAAGCGGTATTTTCTCCCTTATTTAAAGTGCATGGAGCTCTGCTGGGTTATATTAATAGATTTTATGAGCATGTAATACATCTTATCACTGTCTACAACCTGTTTGAGACCAGTTTTAAACCAGTAATATGCTGTCTTCACGTTGCCAAAAAAGTGATTACAGCCAATATCTTTTGATAAGAAGCCTTTTTCTTCCCCATTTAAAGTTCATTAAGTTAAAATGACAGGTCTAATGAACTTCCAGCTCACTTGACCACTGTCTGTACTTGTCAGAGACCAGTACAACCAGTAAGATGCTGTGTTTACGTTACCAAAAAGTGATTCATGCCTATATCAAAGTCGTTTTCTCGTTTTCAGTTTTTTTCCTCCAAACGAGAAAATGGGAAATGCCTTTAAATACAATTTTGCGTCTAGTTTTGAAAAAACACAGTTTTTTTTTGTTTCTTAACACGGTACTTTGATTAAATTCTGTTTTTCGCTCATAGCAAGAGAAACGAGAAAATAGATGTGTTTTGTTTCTATTTTGGATGTGTGTGTGTGTGAGGGGGTTCTCCTATGTTACTACTCTACGTAGTAGTAAGAAGAAAAGTTCACCATGTGATCCACATCGTGTGTCACTGTAGCGCTGTGTTGTACAGTCTGATGTCTGTGGGGAGGAATGACCTGCGCTAGCGCTCCTTCCTGCACTGTGGGTGTAACAGTGTGGTGCTGAAGGAGCTGCTCAGAGCCTCTACAGTGGTGCAGGGGGTGGAGGGTTCTCTACGATGGATGTTAGTTTACCAGCATCCTTCTGTCCACCACCTCCTCCATGGACTCCAGTGTGCAGCCCAGGACAGAGCCTGTTTTCTGAACCAGCTTGTTGAGTCTCTTCCTGTCTCTGTCTGTACTGCCCCCCCCCAGCACACAACTCCATACAGGACTACTGAGGCCACCACAGTCATAGAAAGTCCTTAGCAGCTGTCTGCACACACCAAAGCACCTCAGTCTCCTCAGCAGGTGGAGGCCACTCTGGCTGTTCTTATACAGAGCGTCTGTGTTGTTTGACCAGTCCAGTTTATTGTTGAGGTGAACACACAGGTATTTAAATGTGTCCACAGACTCAATGTCTGAGCCCTGGATGTTCACCTGTGTGTGTGGTGGAGGGGACCTCCTGAAGTCAAGCACGAACTCCTTTGTTTTGCCGTGTTTAGTATCAGGTGGTTGTTCTCACACCAGCCCACAAAGTCAGAGATGCCCCCCCTGTACCCCTGCTCGTCCTCCCAATACACATCCAGCAATGCTGGTGTCATCGGAGAACTTCTGGAGGTGACAGTGGTGGGAGTTGTATTGGAAGTCCAATGTGTACAGGGTGAAGAGAAAAAAGGGCAGAGCACCGTCCCCCGTGCTGCAGACAACCACATCAGACACACAGTCCTTCAGCCTCACAAACTGTGGCCTGTCTGTAAGGTAGTTGATGGTCCAAGCAGCCAGATGTTGCTCCACACCTGCCACCTCCAGCTTCCTCCTCAGCAGTGATGTCTGGATGGTGTTGAAAGCACTGGAGAAGTCAAAAACACGACTCTCTCAGTGCTCCCAGAGGACTCCAGGTGAGACAGGGCCCGATGCTGCAGGTAGATCAGGGGTGGGCATTCCTGGTCCTGGGCCGCTGTCCTGCTGGGTTTCTCTCCCTGCTGATCACCTTCATCAGGTGTGTCACTCAGCTTTTTCACCTTCGAGGTGATCAGCAGTAACTGGGGCAGATAGAGTTGGTGAGTAGTGTGTTGCATATAAATTAACAAAAATCATTATGAGCCGCTATTTTAAGCATATTGACCTCAGTGAGATCAATCATATTGTGTTATAACATTAAAAGACTCCACCAGTTACATCACACTGCTGAGTACAGTATTTACCTTTTCCTTTTCTTACTTTCACTTAGGCTTCATTGATAGCTTCATGTGTGTAGCAGGCTGCATGCAGTGCCTGGAATGGATGGAGGAGCCTGTGTACACTGAGGTTTTGTCTGCAGCCCTTGAGTTGTTTAAGTGATTATAAAAAACTGACACATTTATTGTTTGATTGCTCCTGTTGATGCAATTTTTAAGTTAGCGTTTTATTATCATGCAGCACCATCATCTGTTTTTCTTTTAATAATTGTTTTTTGTATTCAGAAAAAATGAAAAGGCCATTGTTTGGAACTGTGTACTCCATGGCTCACAATGCTGAACATCTAACACACTTAGAGGATGTTGTGGTAAACAGTGTGAAGTGAGGCTACAATTGCAGTTTCTTCTTCCAAATCGGTTTTTAGGTCAAAAGTGAATTTCTTTCCATTCTGTTTGTATTTGTGTTTTTTTTTGTCTCATTCATCAGGTTGTGGCTCCAGTGTTGCTTTATTCTTTATGTATCCTCCCTTCTTCTTCCTGATCAGTAGTGGAACATTGTTATCACTCCCTCCAATGAGACAACGAAGCAGTTCTTTATCATCACAGATGAATTTATTCTTTCCTTCTGAGCACTTGTTGCTCCTTACGTCCGAACAAATCCACCGTCGAACTATGACGTACAGTAAACATCACATTTTAAAGAGACAAACAGAATTATAAATAAATGCACGACATAAACCAAACACAAAATAAACGTACCTCGCTGGCTGCACACCCCAGAGGGAATGGTTACGAATCATCAAAAATCCCAAAATAAATGCTTAACCTTCACTTTCTTGCCTGCTTGTACCTTCACTTCTCTCCACATGCTTCTCACTCGTGTACCAGCAAAAAATGTCCGGCGGAACACAAACTTTGTTCCGGGTCCGCATTAACAATCAAATAATTATAAACACACAATAAATATGCAAATAAAATATAAACATGACTTGACATTTATGTCAGTTAAACTCCCACCAAATCACAATGTTTGGGATTTCACTGAACAATCGAACTTTCACTTAACTCTTGAAGATCATACAGGCATAGCATATACCTAAAAATAAGGTATAACCTTTACTCTGCTTCAAGCAGTAGAACAATCTTGTGCACCGGTCTATCTAAATAAACTGGCTTTGAAATACGTCTTCCTTTACTATCTAAAGATGAGTAACTGATCAGAAGTTTAACTTTCCTAACCTTTCCGTCCTTGCTAGGATACACTTCTGCCACCTTTGTCTTTGGACTAGTTTTATAATTAAGCGTTCTGCTTCTTGTCTTTCTTCAACATTTGTGGCTTCGTTTAGCTTAGATTTCAGTCCTTTAATCTGTTGAGCTAAGCGCTTAAGACTAGCAATACCTTTAATGGCTCTTTTCCAGTCAGAAAACTTTGTCAAACGATCTAACAATGTCCTGTCTTCCTTTGCATTGGTTTTGAGCACCTGCACCTTTCGGAGTTCTGGATCATTGTCACT
The DNA here is from genome assembly GCF_900634795.4 of Betta splendens. Lineage (NCBI taxonomy): Eukaryota > Metazoa > Chordata > Actinopteri > Anabantiformes > Osphronemidae > Betta > Betta splendens. The sequence goes on along the minus strand of NC_040898.2, from coordinate 6,721,988 downwards.
GACTTCTTCCACTTTCACTTCACTTGTGGGTAGCTCCCTTTCCCACAAGAAATCTGGGCCAGTGAGCCAGTTTGAAGCAACAAGCTCATCTGCCGTTAGTCCTCTGGATGCATGATCTGCAGGATTATCTGCAGACTGCACATAATGCCACTGTTGGGGTTCTGTAATTGACCTAATTCTTTGGACTCTATTTGCCACAAACACATGAAAACGTCTTGCATCATTATTTAGGTATCCAAGAACTACCTTTGAGTCAGTCCAAAAATGTTCTTGAAGATCCTTCAGTTCAAGTTCTTCTCTGAGAACAACACTTGTCCTTGCTGCTACTACTGCTGCAGATAGCTCAAGACGTGGTACCGTGGTTACCTTAGTAGGAGCAACGCGTGCCTTTCCCATAACAAAAGAGCAATGGACTTCTCCATCAGCATTAACTGCTCTAAGGTACGTACATTCTCCATAACCTGTGACACTCGCGTCTGAAAAATGATGAAGCTGATATTGCTTAACCTCATAGAAGCTTACTGGTAGGTAAGGTCTTTTGATCTTCACTTTAGACAAATTCTGAAGATCTTCTAGCCAGGATGTCCACTGTGTTCTGAGTTCTTCTGGGAGGGACTCATCCCAACCAACCTTCTCTCTGCACAGTTTCTGTAGAATTTGCTTCCTCTTAGGACAAACGGAGCTAAGAATCCTAACGGGTCATAGACGGAAGCTACTGTAGACAGTACTCCTCTTCTGGTCAGTGGGTGTTCCTTGACAGTAATTCTGAACTGAAAGTCATCGGAAGATATGCACCACTGAACACCAAGAGCTCTCTCACAGAGAGGCTCTCCCAAAGCCATGTCCAGGGTTTTGACACTATCAGCACACTCTTCCTCTGGTACTGATTTCAAAACAGGCTTGCTGTTGGAAACAAACTTATGCAGTCTAAGCTTCCCTGTTTTGCAAAGCTCTCTGGCTTCCTTAATGAGTTGGATTGCCTCAGCATCCGACATAACACTCACTAATCCATCATCAACATAAAAACTTCTCTGAATGAATTTAACAGTGCTTTCACTGAACTGATCCTGACACTGACTAGCTAAATGCTTCAACCCAAAGTTGGCACACCCAGGTGAGGAGGCTGCCCCGAACAGATGTACCTTCATTCGAAACACTGATGGTGAAGATTCCAGATCATCATCCTCCCACCATAAGAACCTTAAGTAGTCATGGTCTTCAGTCTTAACATGAAACTGATGAAACATGCGTTCGACGTCACACATGACAGCTATGGGTCCTTTACGAAACCTACAAAGAACTCCCACCAAGTTGTTTGTAAGATCTGGACCTGTAAGAAGATGGTCATTCAGGGAAGTGTCTTGAAACCTTGCAGAGCAATCAAAGACTACTCGTATCTTCCCTGGCTTTTGAGGGTGGTATACACCATGATGAGGTATATACCAGGCTGGTTCGTTGTTCAATTCCTCATCTGTGATCTTTTCTGCCTCACCACGAGCTATGAGGTCTTTCATGAAGTTCTTATAGTCTGTGTGATATTTCTGGTCTCTCTTGAATCTGCGCTTTAAGCATGACAACCGATGAACAGCACATGCTTTATTGCTAGGCAGGTTTGGTCTGTCTTGTTTGAAAGGCAGGGGCATTTCATAATGACCATCATGTTTCTGCATGATTCCCTCCTTCAGCTTGGTCAAGAAGTGGAAATCTTCCTGAGAAAGTATTGCTTCCTCCACATCTCTTTCACTGAAATCAGATTCTAGGATCTTAATTACATTGTCTGGAGTGGTCAATTCCTTGATTTGAGTCTTACACACATAGTGAACTTCACTCTTAAGTTTAGCTGTAGGTGTGGATTCTGGCATCACTCTCTTTACAATGATGCAATGACTTATTCCAATATCATCACCATGGTGCTCGAACGGTGCAACATAGCTCACTATGCTCCAACCTAGGTCAGTCTTATGTGCAAAAGGTTGGTTTTCTTCTCCACATACAACTTCTCTAGGTAATAATGCTTGTGGGCAATTATAACCTATTAGGAGACCAATTGCACAGTCCTTCTGTGGAGCCATGTGTGCTGCAAGATGTTCCAAGTGCGGCCATGCCTGAGCTGTCTCTGGAGTTGGAATATGAGTCCGATTGGCAGGAATGAACTCCCGAGTATAAGCTGTTGGCACTGTAACTTTCTTAGAGGAGTCTAGTCCTCTTATCTGTAGACCATTGAGTCTTTTACAAACTACAATTGTCCCTTTAGATGACATTGTAGACAATTTCAGTCTGACTTGTTCTGTGTCCATTTTTAGAACATCTGCTACTTCCTCAAGAATAAATGAAGAATCACTCTGTGAATCTAACAGAGCATAAACAAGAACTTCCTTGTTTGGATCCTTTGGTGAAGACACATACACCGGGACTATGGCTGAAGTCTGTACACTGTTACCATCTTGTACAACTCTGTTGGACGTGCTTTCGTTACTGACACTTGGTTGTGCTGATTCTTTAGTGCTAACTCTTCCTTTGTATTGTTCTCTCTTTGCTCCTTGTTCACGGTTTGAGCGATCTTCGTGTAAACACGTGGGGTGACGTTTTGAGCAGACTTCACAGACCATCCGATTGGTACATTTCTTAGACTGATGGCCAATGCTCAAACAGCCGAAGCATAGATTTTCACTTCGAATGAATTTGACTCTGTCAGCAACTGCCTTGTCCAGTAATTTGAAACACTTTTGTACACCATGTCCTACTTTCTCACAGAACAGACAGGTGACTCTGTTTCTCTCACTGGTATTGGTTGTGAATATTTTGGAACCTATGGTCTGGGTTTTAGGAGTTATTAATGTCTGATTTTTAATCCTCACCTTATCAGATTCAGTCTGCCGTAATGCTTGATAAGATGTAATAGGATTGCAGGCAATACTGGCCTCTAATGAAAGGAATGTCACAAAATAACTGAACTTCGGGAATCTCCCATGCTCCAGTTGATATTCTGTGGCCTTTCTGTTCCATCTGGTGCTTAACCAGTCGGGTAATTTAGCTGCCAGCTTCTGGTTCTCAAGTCCGTCATCAAGGACATTTAGACTTTCATTGTGAGCCATAGCACATTCACAACTGCGCAAGAAGTCCACAAATTTCCTTAACTCAGCACTTTCCTTTGCAGCTACCTTTGGCCAGGAATATAATTTGTCTCTGAAAGCCTTTGCAATTACAAATGGATGTCCATATCGTTCACTGAGCAACTTCCAAGCTGCTTCATATGACTCTTCTGAACCAATTAGAAAGTAACCTTCCAAAGCCTCTCGTGCTGCTCCTCCAACATATCTCTGAAGGAAGAAGATCTTCTCTGAGGTTGGAATGTTTTTCTGCTCAATCAGAGTCTCGAAAGATGCCTTCCAATGAACAAACCTAAGTGGATCTCCACAAAAGACGGTAGGTTCTGGAATGGGGAGCCTGTTTGCTGACATAGCCTCAGCCAAAACCTTCACAAGTGCTCCTGTTTCATTTTGTGTTGAACTACTATTAGAGAACACAACTCTTGGTGGTTGTGGTTCTTGCTTAATCTGACTGACAGTCTGCATGACAATAGGAAGTTCTGCGCTATTTGCTGCAAAACCCTTAACCTGATCATTCTCGTGTTCATCATAAACCTGAAGTTTTGCCTTGGCTGCATTCAGCCTTTTCAATTCCTCCAAACGCTCAAGTTCTCTTTTTAAGTTTTCTACTGACCTCCTTCTTGCGGCATTCTCCTCTTGTTGTTTCCTTTGGAGAGCGGATTTTCGTTTCTCCCTTTGTATTCTACGCTCTGTTTCTTCCCTTTCCGCTTGCAGATGACAGCTAAATGCAAGCTGCTTCTTGTGTCTGCAAATGATCAACTTCATCTTCAACCTCAAGCTTTTGTAGTCTTTCTTGATATGGACTCTTGCTCACCATAATCTTTAAGACAGCTTGTGTGGCTGCATACTCAGCAGCAGCTTCTGTCTTTTGACTGAAGAAGGTATCAGAGCGCAAAGAAATTAATCTTAGAAACTGACCTTGAAGACAAAGGTGGTGCAAACACTGGATATGGAAGATGCCAAATACTGCACGTTATGCCATTCGGCCATGTAAATCCGCCTCTTCTCTTCCTTTGAATTTGCAATCTGAGGTTCTGAACCACTACTTCAGTAATTGATGTACAGTTGTCCATCTTACGACGCATGTCATGAGCTGGACTATCAATTCTTCTGTAGTCATCATAAATATTGTTCAGCTCTGATGCCTCTTTCTGAACGCTGCTAATGTGTTCCTGTAGAATTTCACTGGGATCTTGACTCATTACAGATTTCTTAGCAACCTTGGTCAGAGCTCTCCATCTTTCATAAATACTGTCAAAGCGTAGCAGAAGAACTTCTAGCTTTTCCTTCTGAAGTTCTTTTCCTTTTTCAGTTAATGTTCGAGCTCTTTCACTCCTTCGAGGCTCTTTAGATAGTGTTGTAGGTTGAGGAACATCTGACTGGTCTACCTCTTGCTCTAAACCAGCTAATGCACTCTCAGTGTCTTTGCTTGCCTGAGACATCTTAGAAATTACGTAACAGTCAAAATAGAATTTACCAGGATTAAATTAGCACTGTTAAAACAACCGCGAAGAATTAGCAAGGTATGGTTTCTACGTATTTCCTTTGCATAAGGTAAACAACACAAATTCACAAACCATACAAAAGGTAACAAGTTGTGGCACTTAATTGAACTTAATTGACCGACCCTTCAATAACAACACTGAACTTCAAAACACTAATATCACGATTACTCTTAAATGTCCAAAGGTAACTTAGATTACGGTCCTTGTCCTTAACGTTTATAACAGCTTATCTGAGATGCTTGTCGACGACGCGTCGGGAGTCTTGCAGGTCCGCTTCGGCTTGTTGCAGACCAAGTTCGACTATCACTCCCTCCAATGAGACAACGAAGAAGTTCTTTATCATCACAGATGAATTTATTCTTTCCTTCTGAGCACTTGTTGCTCCTTACGTCCGAACAAAATCCACCGTCGAACTATGACGTACAGTAAAACATCACATTTTAAAGAGACAAACAGAATTATAAATAAATGCACGACATAAACCAAACACAAAATAAACGTACCTCGCTGGCTGCACACCCCAGAGGGAATGGTTACGAATCATCAAAAATCCCAAAATAAATGCTCAACCTTCACTTTCTTGCCTGCTTGTACCTTCACTTCTCTCCACATGCTTCTCACTCGTGTACCAGCGAAAAATGTCCGGCGGAACACAAACTTTGTTCCGGGTCGGCATTAACAATAAAATAATTATAAACACACAATAAATATGCAAATAAAATATAAACATGACTTGACATTTATGTCAGTAAAAAAGGAGTTGGATCCTTATCTTGGAATCAGAGCAGGAGGTGACGTAGAGAAAAGCTTTGACTTCCCTATTTCACTTCATCACTTTTAGTGTCAGACACCTGCTTTCAGTCTCTCTCTGTCACCACCAAACTAATGTGACACCACAGGAAGCAAAGTCTGAATGTGTTTATTATCACACACTCCAAGGTTTGGTTATAAGATCATAAAGCTCCACATTCCTACTTGCTCCTCCATCAGACACTGTGTGTAGTTGTGTCCATACCTGAGAGTGTCCAGTCTCCAGTGTGGATCCTTGACTCCAGCAGACAGCAGCTCCACTCCTGAGTCTCCTGGATGATTGTAGCTCAGGTCCAGCTCTCTCAGATGGGAGGGGTTGGAGCTCAGAGCTGAGGCCAGAGAGATACACGCTTCCTCTGAGAGCAGACAGCCTGACAGCCTGCTGGCACAAAACAACAAAGACTTGGTCACAGTTACACACCATTATCAAGTCACACACTACAACCACTCCTGCTGGAGACACATATTGAAAAACCTAGAATACAATCAATCAAATGAGAAAACATTTCTGGTTTAAACCATTAAATATGAAGTACAAAAGATTGTCAAATGAAAGAACACACTGAAAAATCTTAACCTGAGAGTCTCCAGTCGACAGTGAGGACTCTTCAGTCCAGCGCACAGAACATTCACTCCTGAATTCTGCAGGTTGTTGTTACTCAGGTCCAGTTCTCTCAGACTAGAGGACTGAGAGCTGAGAACTGAGGACAGAGCTTCACAGCTTCTCTCTGACAGGTCACACACACTCAGGCTGAGACAGAGGTGGGCAAAATTATAAACAATGCAATGTTATTTGTCACATCTTAACTTTAACTTAAAATACACACATTATATAAACATATATACACACATACATAAAATATACACATTATTTAAAAAAACTGCTAGAACAAGCAACTGATGGAAAATATAAGTTAGTTTAAACTGTTTAATCTCTTATTTTAAGGGTTTGACATCTGAAAACACTCACATTTAAAACAATAAGAATAAAACCTGAGAGTCTCCAGTCGACAGTGAGGACTCTTCAGTCCAGCAGACAGTAGCTTCACTCCTGAATCCTGCAGGTTGTTGTTACTCAGGTCCAGTTCTCTCAGACTAGAGGACTGAGAGCTGAGAACTGAGGACAGAGCTTCACAGCTTCTCTCTGACAGATTACAGCTACTCAGTCTGATGAGACAGTAATGGACATAAATTGTAATCAAAATTAAACATGAACAACACTAAAAAAAGCTACGCAAATTCAGTCGAGCAGAGAAAGGTAACCACATTTATACTCACGTCTCATTCAAAACAGTCCTGATTAAATAAATAGTACAGTCAACATTTAGAAACTTTACAAAATACTTACAGAGCTGTGTTGGAAGCTTTGACCACAGGCAGCAACCTCAGAAGAGCCTCCTCTGAAGCAGAGAATTTATTCAGGTCAAATACTTCAAGATCATTTGCTGAAGACAATAAGATGAAAGCCAGAGCTGACCACTGGGCAGGAGACAGTTTATCTGTGGAGAGACTTCCTGAATTCAGATAGTGTTGGATCTCCTCTACTAGAGAACAATCATTCAGTTCATTCAGACAGTGGAAGAGGTTGATGCTTTTCTCTGCAGAAGGAAACTCTGTGATTTTCTTCTTGATGTACTGAACTGTTTCCTGATTGGTTTGAAAATTACTTCTCATCCGTGTCATCAAACCTTGTAAGAATGTCTGATTGTTCTCAAGAGAAAATCCCAGGAGGAAGCGGAGAACCAGGTCCAGGTGTCCATTTGGACTCTCTAAAGCCTTGTCCACAGCAACGTGGTAGAACTGTGCATGTTCATGTTTCATCATAAAAGGTTTCATCATCATATGTTTAATCACAGATAACTGTGGTGATGATTGTTGTTCTGACAGAAGACTGGCTCCAGAGTTGATGAAGGTCAGATGGACATGAAGAGCAGCCAGAAACTCCTGAACACTCAGATGGACAAAGCAGAACACCTTGTCCTGATACAGACCTTTTTCCTCTTTAAAGACCTGTGTGAACACCCCTGAATAAACTGAGGCTGCTCTGACATCGATGCCACACTCTGTCAGGTCTGACTCATAGAAGATCAGGTTTCCTTTCTGCAGCTGCTCAAAAGCCACTTTTCCCAGAGACTTAATCATCTCCCTGCTCTCTGGACTCCAGTGTGAATCTGTCTCAGCTCCTCCATCATACTTCATGTTCTTCACTTTGGTCTGAACCACCAGGAAGTGGATGTACATCTCCGTCAGGGTCTTGGGCAGCTCTCTTTCCTCTCTAGTTTTCAGCAGCTCCTCCAGAACCGTTGCAGTGATCCAGCAGAAGACTGGGATGTGGCACATGATGTGGAGGCTTCGTGCCGTCTTGATGTGGGACATGATTCTGTTGCTCTGCTCCTCATCTGTGAACCTCTTCCTGAAGTACTCGTCCTTCTGTGGGTCAGTGAACCCTCTGACCTCTGTCACCATGGCAACACACCCAGGAGGGATCTGATTGGCTGCTGCAGGTCGTGTGGTGATCCAGAGGCGAGCAGAGGGAAGCAGGTTCCCCCTGATCAGGTTTGTCAGCAGCACATCCACTGAGGTGGACTCTGTGACATCAGTCAGGGTTTTAGTCTTGTTGAAGTCCAGAGGAAGTCGACACTCATCCAGACCGTCCAAGATGAAAACAACCTTAAAGTGTTTAAAAATGAAGATTCCTGCTGCTTTGGTTTCACTGAAGAAGTGATGAATAAGTTTCACCAAGCTGAACTTTTGCTCTTTCAGCACATTCAGCTCTCTGAAGGTGAATGGAAATGTGAAGTGTATGTCCTGGTTGGCTTTGTCTTCAGCCCAGTCCAGAGTGAACTTCTGTGTTAGGACTGTTTTCCCAATGCCAGCCACTCCCTTTGTCATCACTGTTCTGATGGCTCCATCTCTTCCAGCTGAGCCTTTAAAGACGTCTTCTGGTCTGATGCTTGTTTCTGCTCTGTCTGGTTTCCTGGAGGCTGTTTCAATCTGTCTGACCTCATGTTCATCGTTGACCTCTCCAGTCCCTCCCTCTGTGATGTAGAGCTCTGTGTAGATCTGGTTCAGAAGGGTTGGCTTTCCTGCTTTAGCGATGCCTTCAAACACACACTGGAACTTCTGCTTCAGGCAAGATTTAAGTTGATCCTGGCAAAGTGCAGCAGAAGATCCTGAATGAACAAGAAAATGGTTATGATTCATGAAGATAGAAGAATGGGAATTTGGTCCACATATGAAAGAACTTAACTCAACACATCAGTAAATATGTGATTGCTTCTCTGATTATGTAGATAAATCCTCTTACTGCTCTGCAGACAGTCAACCAGCTCCTCCTGCTTCATCCTCCTCAGGAAGTTCACTGTGATCTTCAGAAACGCGTCTCTGCTGCTCCTCCTCTGCTCTTCATCCTCACCATCCAACTCCTCATCCTCCCTCTGACTCTCTAAGCATTCTGGGTAATCTGGACTCAGACCCTTCTGGATCTTCTTCAACTCCTTCTTCACAAACGTGACAATGTTTTCCTCCAGCAGCTGGAACAGAAACTAAATGAATGACCTGATCCAACTAAAACCATGGAGCCAAACATCAGATCCATGTTGGACACACTGACAATCCACTGGTCTAAAAGTGCAGCATGTAGATGATTGAACACAACAGATGAACAGTAGTAGTTGTACATGTACAGACCATAAATATGGAGTCCAGGTGTGTTTGGTGCTGCTGGACAGACTGAGCACTGGGAACCTCTGAGCTCTGCTGGTCCACTCTGTGGAGGAACCATGAAGAACGAGTCACATGACAAGACATAAGACAAATTGTGTTCTCTGATCGATCCCCTTTTGTGGGCTGTCACTTATGGGTGTGCTCAGGACACACACAAGGATGGGTTTAACTGGAAACAAACGCACAACCTACAGCTTTCCAGACAGACACCCTACCCATTGAGCTACCAGGCCATAAATCCACACAGAGACACACACAAGGTAAAGGTCCATGAAGTGATGTTTGATGTGACACTGGTTCAGACTCAGCAGCTCTGAACAACATATATCTCTGCACAAAACTGAAGTGATGGAATAAGCAGTCTACTAAGATCAGACTGCCGAACTGTGTATGTATGAAGAGGAGCTGCTGCTCACGCTAGGAACATTTTACTACTTCCTACATTCATTCATTGTTGAACATCAGCTCTGTTGCCAACAATGGGGACAAACAGTCGTCTACACTTTCTGATAACAACATCAAATCTCAAGTCTCCAGTAGTAACTTTAATTTATTGCTGGAAGTGAAGGTGCTTTAAGACATTTGGCCAAACAATTAATGTAGAAACATCAGTAAACAGATTTGATAAGAGTTGAACATTTATGTTGACATCTGCCTGCAAGTCAGCACTTCATTAAAAGAGGAGCAGCTCCTGAGACGCTCTATAAGATCAGAGCTTTAGCTACTGGCTGAATAGAGATTTGAGTGTTTGCTGGAAGAACAGTAAAAAAAAAAGCTTCTCCTTCACATCAACATTTCTAACTCACATCAGGAAGATCGAGAAATGGAAGGAACACAAGTATTTATCATAATATAAACTTTGCATTGTATTATTCAACTTGTTTCAAATGAACAACTCACTTTGACTCTAATGCATGTTGGTCTTTAAAATTTATAATAATTTCCCTTGACTCATCACTCCGGAAGGACATGCAGCTGGGTTCAGGTTCAGGACCAAGTGCAGCAAATTCTTGTCTCTGATGGAACCTGAAAGAAAAACAACTTTGGTGACTCTCACATATTCAGTCCTTCATAAATGACAAATAATACTAAATATGTGATGATGACATATTAATTATTATCTGTGACTTGGAGACAGAATCAGTCAGATGGCCTCAGTCATCTCACCTCTGAGCTTTTTTCTGGCTCTCATGGTCCTCACACAGACTGGTTTTAGAGGGCAGGGCTCCCTCCTCTCTGTCCTCACACTGACTCATGAATTCACACTTTCCACTTTCAGGTGGAGAAGAAAAACAAATCATTCATCTGCACATCTGAAAGTCTTCTTCCATCATTAGTCCTGTAACAATATCAGCTCCTCCTCCAATGATTGACTCTTTTCCACTCTACAATGTCAGAGATGTCAACACTTGCCAGAGCAGACTACAGGTTTCTTTGTTTGAGCATTTATTGATCTGACTTATGTCTTACTTTTCACTTTCACAAACTTTATGTCCCTTTATATATTCATTTAGAAAAAGATGTAGCAAATTACAATAACAATTATCTCCCAGTCACCAAAGATGACAGTTCACAGTGCAAAGACAATCAGTCAGGTTGACTGGACATAGTAAAATGCCTGTAGGTGCCAGAATGAGTGGTCTGTTTCCCTGTTATGGGCTGGTGACGGATCCAGGGTGGTCAAACCTCTGGTCAGACTGACAGCTGGGACAGGCCCCAGCAGCTTGCTACCCATACGAGAAGTACTGAGCAGTCGCTTCAGAGACCGCGGTCATCATTTTATTTAACAACACTTGGTGCATTTATGGTTTGTATGCCTTGCCAGTGTGAGTAACAGCAGTTAGGCACTTATGATTCTCAGCCTGCAGGGTAGACATCGCTGTGGCTAACTGTTGTCAGTGTTTATTTTGAAATCCATTGTTTTTCCATCACCTTCTTTTTCGGTCTCTCACACTACTGAAATTGAGAGGATGTCTCTCTACAAAAATTTGCAGTATATGAAGCAGGGCTCCAACATTACACCAAACACACATATGTGAAGTGTATGTTGGATGCAGTGCACATGACAAACAAATCCCTTGGAACCAAGGTTGGGTCAGATATCACACACTTACCACTTATGGACTTACAAACATAGTTGTACAAAAAACTATAATTAGGATAAAATAAATCTACAACAAAACAACAGACTAAAAAAACATATAGAGATAAATACACAGATAGAGGCCAATAGACATTATGTCAAAGAGAGCTGTTTCCTGGTTTGCCATCAGTGCAATAGAGTGCATACTCACCCACACAGACTTTGTACTTTTGGTCACAGGAAGAAGAGGTCAGAACTACAAAAGGAACCTGTCTTTCTCCCTCTAACGGTGTAAATGTGTTCTACTGATGCTCTCTCCTGTTAACGAATGATAAAAACATACTGCAATGAGTGGCTGTGGCTGCATTGGTGGTCAGTGATCTGCTATGACTGGCTGGCTGCTGAACAGGGTTTGAACAGAGGTGGCTGAGGTGATGCATGGACATAAATTTGATGATCGCCACAACTCAAACTGATCCTTTTTAACATGGACTGACAAACAGTAAGGATGGTAAATGTGAGACAAGGATTGATGGGGCAGACAACAAAACAGTGAATTCTACAATATGCAATGCAAAAAAACAATAAATACAAATTATTCTGACTTATTGTCGTGACCATATACTTCCATCTGTCTCGCTGTTCACCACCTGCCTGGTTATTTCTCTAATCAAATAACTGAAAATAAACGAAAAATTCCTGTTAACCTGATAAACTAGTTAGAGAGCTAGAGACGTCATGTGTTGCGTCTTTGAATTGATTTTTAACGCTTTAATGTCCGACACCACATGAAAACTGCAGCAGTGGCAAAAGTAGTTTCACTCCCAGCAACAGGTTGAATCCGTCCCTGAAACGTAGCGTCTAACACCCAGACAGGCGTGTGGTGGTGTGGTGGAAATTTTCCATAAAGAAGTAGATGAGAGAGAGTTGTCCTTTTGTGCGATTTATTGAAATAATAAAGAAAATAAAAATAATGGGGAAAGCAAATAAAAAGCATGGATGTTGATCGTGCACATCAACAAACCAAAAAAACCAGCTGGGGAGATCAGTGCACACACCACAAAGGTGTGATGCAAAGAGCCCACGATCCTCAAGTTGTTTCTGCCTTTTAGCTTCTCTGTCCGACTAGGGTGGAATGTCTTTCTAACCCAATCAAATTACATGCACCATCTCCTCCCTGTCGCAGTGTGTGTGAAGATTTTTACTTTCTCACACCTGCATCGCTGACGTCCAACTATCTGTGAGAAAGGAGCACCAAGTCTCAACAGACAGAGACACAACTCCCCGACCTTGGGTTTGGGAGCTAGAGTTGAGAGTCTATCAGGCAGAGACAACCATTGAACAATCTAGGTGAAATGTCAAATGCATACAGTAAGACAAAACATAAGTATATTAATTGCAGAACATAAGTCATAACTCGTATAATAACTGCATAGAAATAAGGAAGAGACATAGAAATAAGGAAGAGACAATTTTTGCCATAACACTCCCCCCTTTTGATTACACATTAATCAACCACTAAGAAGAAAAATTGTCAACATCACATTCTGTAATAATAAAAGATCCTTGCAAATGAAAACAATAGGGTATTAACTCATCAAGATTCAAATACACCTTCACATAAATGGAAGTAACTAAGGGACCAAAGGTTGGGAGCTGTTTTTGGGTAGTTATACAAGAATAAACCTCTGTATTGGCATGTGAAGAAAATAAGCTCATAATCAATATTTGTATCAGATTATATTTTGTGATTAGATAGCCTAAGATCATCGTCAAAGTCAGTAAGTAAATTAGAGTTGGGGTTTTTGAACATAGTGCATTGTGTCATCTCATACGAGTGTGTTGCTGAGGTCGCACGCATGATGAGACCTCTAACCAGTGGGGATAACGCAAAACCCAAACAAGAGAATCACAGCCCATCTCAATTATAAAGGAAACAGCTGTGGACATGAGAACAGATTTCCATTTTCCAGACATTTCGTCTAGCCAATTCCAAGAGGAAGAATCTATACCAGAGTTAGCTGAGATTCTGAAGGCCGTGTATGCGCCTTCGCCACAATACCATTAGAAATCAGTGTTATTCAGGATTAAGTACAACATGCCTCTCCAAACATAACACAAACGCCTCTTTTCTCTGCTAACAAACGTGTCTCGGCCATTCAATTGTAATGTAATAAAGACAATTAATGTATGATAGCCATACGTTTCCGGTGGGTTCTGTTCATATATTCTTAAGATAGATTTCATGCTTTCGGATCTTTAATTGTACATTTGGGCCTAGAGCGAATACGAGATTCAGGGATTTAACCAGAATGATGATGCGTTTTTCCGCTTGTGTTGTCTTTCATCTGTAGATGAAGGATAAAACTAATTGTAGCAGTGAATAAAGTGATTGTGAGCAAATTAAACACCAAGTCAACTTTAGGATATTTAAACTCAGTGTTGTGAATTATGTGAAATTTTCTCATTCAAAAGTAGTGTGTAAAGTTACATAGAAACATCATATGATAAAGACAACAATCCATGTAACATAAAATGAAGTTTAACAAAACAAGGTTACAATTGATGTCTTGTAACAATCTGCTTCTTCCTGTTGAACAGTAGCGTTAGATTGTTTCCAACCTGTGTGTTGAAGTATTGTCAGTTCGTTGGAGTTCTTCAGGTTGTGATCAGCTGATCACAGAGACACTTGGGGTTCGTTATCACCGCCAGGTTTCCTCCCAATGTCGTCTGAGTCACTGTCACTCCCATGATGTGAAGAGTCTACACGTCGTCCAGCGTCGGCAACTCAAGGCTGCTCGTGTGTGTGTTTTCTCAGGAGCGTGTGTGTAGATGTATGGTCTGATAGTGTGATTCACCGGTGCAGCTTCAGGCGGCGCTTGGCTCACACCTTTAGCTGAATGGTCAACGCAGCCTCGCCTCAGTGCGTGTGTGAGCACAGCGAGGGTCGTTCTTCTCAATTCTTTTCGTCAGTGGTGGTTTTCTTGTGTGGTGTAGATGTAGATGGAGGGTCGTCTGTTGGATCTGGGACCTTCCTGGATGGAGTGGATCCAAGTCGCTCTCTCTGCGATCTTTACAGCCGTGTGGGTCGTCAGAAGGACCTGGAAGTGGCCTCGCCACCGTTTGGAGTCCCAGTGCCTTCTCCTGAACTCCTTAACGATCACCCAGTGCCCTGGTTGGATGGTGTAATGGTCCTGTCGCCTGCTTTCACCTGTTGGGAAATCTGAATTATGGGGAAAAGGTGTTTGGGCGGCACGGCGTGTCATCAGGCCCAAACCAGACTCCATGGCTACAGGTGGAACCATTCGTCAGCCAGAGTCTGCGTTCCTGCGAGGTAGAAAATGTTTAAAGCACAGGGAGAGAGGAAGAAAGGAAGGAAAGGATAGAGAGAGTTGGAGAGAGGGAACAAGGATGAGGAGAGGAAACGAGGATCAGGAGAGGGAGGGGTTGCCGTCCTTCGCAGCAGCGTCTGCAGCTGCATGTCGGCAGAAACAAAGTCGTCACTGATGATGTAAAAACAGCATTAGCTGTAGGTGGCAGGACAGCGTCCAGCAAAGCAGAACCTAATCATGATGTGAGATAGGTTTGCAATTAGACTTCAAAAAAGCTTCCTATGCTTCCACAGAGCGTCTGTGGAGTCCGTGTAGATGGTAACAGACTCTCCTTCTGCTCGTTTACTAGCTTCAGTCAATGTGATCAACTCTGCAGCCTGAGCAGAGTAGTGTCTTAGCAAAGAGCCAGACTTCAAGACGGCCTCTTGATAGTAACGTTCAGCATGTTGAGCAAAGTGGTGTTGCATCTAAGCCATCGGGCTGTAGAAAGATGTGATGTTTTCCAAAAGAATCAAAGACACAGTATGAGGACAAAGAACAGAAGTCGTACAACCTGATTTCTCATCCACTGTTTGAGTGAAAGGTCGCATAGGGTCAGATCAGGGAGACCCAAAGTAGGAGCCTGAAGAGCAAGCATGAGGTCAGTGAACGTTGTTCAGCCTCAGACGTCCACGTGAGACAAGAAGTGGACGATGAAGACGTCTGCATCAGAACCCTGAGTGGGGCCTCAAAGACATTAAAGTTAAGAATGAAGTTCCTACAATAAGAACGAAAACCTAGAAAAGATAAGCTGTTTATACGTGCACAGTTTAGGCAGGTCTCAAATTGCTTTAACTCTGTTGGGTGAGATGGATTTGCCATCAGCTGTAATTACAATGACCCAGAAAATAACCTTTGTCTGAACAAACTGTAATTTAGACAGGCTCTCTTTGTGGCCTGTAGCATCCAATGTTTCAGTAGCTTAGTGGTGTCTGCAGTAACGCCATCTATAGCTTCTTCCAGAGGGTGATGTTGTTTACATGGTCTGTGGTCAGATTTAGGTGCGATGACCACTGGTTCACATCCTCTGATCAAACCTACATCATGTCTGTGTGTGAGCCACAGGGAAGCAGGGCTTCCTGTAAGGCTGAGTGTTGGGTCAGAGCGTCCTCTGAAATAAAAATAAAAACAAAAGCATGTAGTGTGTCATTAGAATGTGGAGGTACCAAGTTCACTGTTTGCTGCACATAACAGGCAGAATAAAAATAAGTTTTCTAAAACTATGCAAAGTAGGTGAATACGTCACATGGGGTCAGAAGTCGTTCACCAGTCTCCACCCCGTTGACATCTGTTCACGAAAGGACCCACGTCCTGCGTCTGTCTCCATCATGTTTTCACAGAGGGACGTGTGGAACTGTAGAATAAACATCAAAAATCTTTTTGTTCGTTAGTAAAAGAAATCGCAAGCGCAGACCTGTGTTCATCCCAAAAGAGGGAAGTTGAGGCCAGTTTGTCAGTGTGTGTGTGTGAAATCATAAACAAGCTGTGATGCAGCCCGCATGAGGGCCTCAGTTACAGCCCCCCCTCAGCAGCCAATGATAAGAGCACAGCTGAGCTGAAGTTAACACCAACAAAAGAAGGATTATTTAGAATGTCTGTAGATGTGACCTGCACTCCGTCTGGAGTGGAAATCAATCAAATACCTAAACTACAGATGAGATCTCTTCCTAAAAATTTAACTGGGCACAAGTTTGAAAGCAAAAATGAATGTTAAGGTGTCTTGCTGTCAGATGTTGCACAAGACAGTGAAAGAATTAGTTTTTCTTTAATAGTCTGGTACGTACAGTAATTATTATTACTTCTCTCTAATAGTCGTCTTCCCTTTAATAGTCATTAATAGTCTGTTTCAGTCGGTTTCAGTCTTCCTATGGTCCGGTTTTGTTTTTTCTACAGTCTGTTTTGTTTTCCTATAGTCTGATTTTGTTTTTCTATAGTCTGGCCAGACAAACCTATATTGTGCACAAGTATTTTTAGAAACATGAAGGATTTTATTACTGAATTTGTTGCAAGTTAAAATAGTTTAAACCCATCAGACTGTAAAGTCATGCAGCAGTTGTCGTTTAGCTGTTTGTCATATTTTTAAAATCACTCTGTGGGATTTTTTTAAGCAAAAAGCGATTCTTCATTGCGAGCAGATAAGCATGAACATGAATTTGAGCGTGTATCAGCTGTAAGCGTGTTTCTTCATTGCGTGTATGAATGTGTGTGTGTATGTTTGCGGTACCGTCTTGTACATCACGTGAAAAGGAACCGTCACCTTCCTCCTTCCCCAACCATCAGTCTGATGTGAGCGCCAGTGGGTGAAGCCTTTCAATGGGACAGTTGTTCCTCGATGACAGACCTTTCCTGGATCCTCGCATGCAGCTCTATTGGGCCGATCACGTCTGAAGCCTCTCCTGTTGTTTCAACCAGTGTCTGTGTCAGAGCACGTCTTCTCTGCTGTTGCTCTGTCCTTGTTTTCCTTTGCTGATTGTCATAAGCAGGTGTCTGTGTCAGACACACACGCTTGTAGTAGCTGGTTCATCTGATGAGCCCAGAACGTGATGGCTGCAGACGTTGTGGGAGTCTGTGAGGCGTCCATGCTGTGGTCTGTGTCCTCCAGCTGCTGTGGTGTCAGAGCTTCCACCCTGTTCTGGTTGTTGGTCGGCGCTTCTTCTCCTTCGGTTCTTCTGCTGATGGTGGGGAAGGAGTCCAGATCCGGATTTACCCTCATCGCGCTCGGTTCTGCATTAGAATAGAGAGCAGAAACAATGGGAGCATTTGCTCTTGGCATGATATGTGTGTGGTGTGCGTGTGGTGTGGCAGAGTGCAAACAATTCTTCCCCAGAGTTGTTATCTCCTTTTTTTTTTTTTATTCTCTGTTACTCTCATCACTCTTTTGTTTCTTTTAGGGCTTTAGTTTTGATGTTTTGCTCTTTCAAATATTTTAAAGGTGCATATGTCTTTTACACTACGTAATTCTCCTTTTGAACCTATAACCAGTTTCCCACTCATGGAAACATGAAACACACTAATAACCATACTTACCTTTTACTTTTAATTACTTTTACTTTTGTAATGCTGCAGTCTGGTGGTGGAGACTTAGATCGCCCCGAACCCATCTTTCAGAGTCCCGGCGGTTTTCTGCCTTAGACTTTTTTGTGTTCCGGCCGGAACCTTTTTTCGAAATTTCTCTTCCACGGACGTCTCCGTAGAAAGGGAACCGCTCAGATCAGCGACAGGGTTCTCGGAAGTGGTCCCTCACCGTCAGGCCCCTCTAAGACCCGGGTCCCTCGTATCTCAAAACCACTTCCCCCTGCAAACGCGCTCCGTATTTCAGAAGCCGTCTTTTATTTCCTTGTCCACTCCCTTTGGACTGCGCTCAGATCTGCACACTGGTCTGTATCCTCAGTACAGACAAAACAAGCTCGGTCCCACGAGCCAACCCTTAGCAACCACCGTCTCGGCCACCAGGGCAGACTTTGACCTAATTCATTTTACCCGAATATTAAATTTTTTAATAAAAAAAAAAATTGTTTGGTCCTAATTATTATATTTTAGATGTTTTCAGCCACATATTCGTTTTAGAAATATTATTATCTCTTTTCCTAGTTATATTTTCTTTTTGTTTTTTCCCAAATTAAAAGGAATCTCTCTCACCGAGCCGAGCCAAATTAGGATTTGAGTTTGAATCTGAGTTCGTGGATCTCGTCAGAGGCGATCCAGACGGGTGAGCAGTCCTCCCAGCTCTGAATGTCTGTAGAGGTTTGGAGGCTGAGCGACCCTAGTCCTCAGGACTATCGTCCCTGATCACACCGTCCAGACGACCTGCCGCGGGATCCTGCCGACAACGCCAATTTCTGTGGTGGAAATTTTCCATAAAGAAGTAGATGAGAGAGAGTTGTCCTTTTGTGCGATTTATTGAAATAATAAAGAAAATAAAAATAATGGGGAAAGCAAATAAAAAGCATGGATGTTGATCGTGCACATCAACAAACCAAAAAAACCAGCTGGGGAGATCAGTGCACACACCACAAAGGTGTGATGCAAAGAGCCCACGTTCCTCAAGTTGCTTCTGCCTTTTAGCTTCTCTGTCCGACTAGGGTGGAATGTCTTTCTAACCCAATCAAATTACATGCACCATCTCCTCCCTGTCGCAGTGTGTGTGAAGATTTTTACTTTCTCACACCTGCATCGCTGACGTCCAACTATCTGTGAGAAAGGAGCACCAAGTCTCAACAGACAGAGACACAACTCCCCGACCTTGGGTTTGGGAGCTAGAGTTGAGAGTCTATCAGGCAGAGACAACCATTGAACAATCTAGGTGAAATGTCAAATGCATACAGTAAGACAAAACATAAGATATTAATTGCAGAACATAAGTCATAACTCGTATAATAACTGCATAGAAATAAGGAAGAGACATAGAAATAAGGAAGAGACAATTTTTGCCATAACAGGTGGTTTCTTACCAGAGTCTCTTCTTCTAGTAGTTTGTAGTTTCTTCGGTTCTGAACTTATGTTTGGTTACTTCCGCTTTTGTCACGATGAAGAGGCGAACTCCGCAAACAAAAACGACCAACTAACTGAACCGCAGGTGTGGACGGATCGATCCTAATATCGATAATATCGATACCAACGCTAGTATTGATATCGATCGATACTGCGACAAAAATATCGATACTTTGGTTGAGTTTTTACTCCTCCCCACTGCTGCCGTGTTTTCAAAGACTAACTATCTCGTCTGTCTGCGTCTCTGAGCGTCTGCACCTGTACGTCAGAGCGAAGCAGACACGCCCCCGCTTCTTGCTTTGAGATGTCACGTGACTCAGCGACTCGGGCCAGCGAAATAAAAGCTGAGGAAGCAGGCGGAGGACACAGACAAAGAAGAAAGATGGAAGCAAGAAAGAGTGGAAGCGTGTGCTCATATTTTCAAGCTAAAAATGAAACAATGGCAACCTGTCTGCAAAATCTGCAAAAAAGTCAGGGACTTCTCCTATGTTACTACTCTACTACACTACATTTATTTGTCTGCCTAATTTTCACTTATAAAACTGTGAAAATAATTGCACCTGTTTTGGTGGTTTTACAACAGTAGGAAGAAAAGCTCACCATGTGATCCACATGTGATCCACATCGTGTGTCACTGTAGCGCTGTGTTGTACAGTCTGATGTCTGTGGGGAGGAATGACCTGCGCCAGCGCTCCTTCCTGCACTGTGGGTGTAACAGTGTGGTGCTGAAGGAGCTGCTCAGAGCCTCTACAGTGGTGCAGGGGGTGGAGGGTTCTCCATGATGGATGTTAGTTTACCAGCATCCTTCTGTCCACCACCTCCTCCATGGACTCCAGTGTGCAGCCCAGGACAGAGCCTGATTTCTGAACCAGCTTGTTGAGTCTCTTCCTGTCTCTGTCTGTACTGCCCCCCCAGCACACAACTCCATACAGGACTACTGAGGCCACCACAGTGTCATAGAAAGTCCTTAGCAGCTGTCTGCACATACTAAAGCACCTCAGTCTCCTCAGCAGGTGGAGGCCACTCTGGCTGTTCTTATACAGAGTGTCTGTGTTGTTTGACCAGTCAAGTCCGGAGAACTTCTGGAGGTGACAGTGGTGGGAGTTGTACTGGAAGTCTGATGTGTACAGTGTGAAGAGAAAAAAGGGGAGAGCACCGTCCCCTGTGCTGCAGACAACCACATCAGACACACAGTCCTTCAGCCTCACAAACTGTGGCCTGTCTGTGAGGTAGTTGATGGTCCAAGCAGCCAGATGTTGGTCCACACCTGCCACCTCCAGCTTCCTCCTCAGCAGTGATGTCTGGATGGTGTTGAAAGCACTGGAGAAGTCAAAACACGACTCTCTCAGTGCTCCCAGAGGACTCTAGGTGAGACAGGGCCCGATGCTGCAGGTAGATCAGGGGTGGGCATTCCTGGTCCTGGGCCGCTGTCCTGCTGGGTTTCTCTCCCTGCTGATCACCTTCATCAGGTGTGTCACTCAGCTTTTTCACCTTCAAGGCGGTCAGCAGTAACTGGGGCAGATAGAGTTGGTGAGTAGTGTTGCATATAAATTTACAAAAATCCTTATGAGCCGCTATTTTAAGCACATTGACCTCAATGAGATCAATCATATTGTGTTATAACATTAAAAGACTCTACCAGTTACATCACACGGGTTTGTACAGTATTTACCTTTTCCTTTTCTTACTTTCACTTAGGCTTCATAGATAGCTTCATGTGTAGCAGGCTGCATGCAGTGCCTGAAATGGATAGAGGAGCCTGTGTACACTGAGGTTTTGTCTGCAGCCCTTGAGTTGTTTAAGTAATTATAAAAAAACTGACACATTTATTGTTTGATTGCTCCTGTTGACGCAATTTGTAAGTTAGCGTTTTATTATTATGCAGTACCATCATCTGTTTTTCTTTTAATAATTGTTTTTTGTATTCAGAAAAAATGAAAAGGCCGTTGTTTGGAACTGTTTACTCCATGGCTCACAATGCTGGACATCTAACACACTTAGAGGATGTTCTGGTAAACAGTGTGAAGTGAGGCTACAATTGCAGTTTCTTCTTCCAAATCGCTTTTTAGGTCAAAACTAAATTTATTTTCATTCTGTTTGTATTTGTGTTTTTTTTGTCTCATTCATCAGGTTGTGGCTCCAGTGTTGCTTTATTCTTTATGTATCCTCCCTTCTTCTTCCTGATCAGTAGTGGAACATTGTATTACTGTACATTACACAAACAAAGAGATCCTGATGTCTAATTTCAGCTTCACTTAATCAAATAGTTTTTTTGTTTGTTGTTTTTGTTTTGTTTTAGGTATTTTTAGACAGCTACAGTAATATTAATAAACACTTTCCTCAGTAACTGTTGTTCTTTAAAATGAGCATGAGCAGCACAAATTCATACACACATCCATCTTCTTAACCGCTTACTCCCTAGTGCGGGGTCACGGGGGAGCTGGAGCTGCTGGAGCCTATCCCAGCTGGCTACTGGGCGAGAGGCAGGGTACACCCTGGATGGGTCGCCAGTCCATCGCAGGGCAACACAGAGACAGACAACCATTCACTCACACACTCACACCTACGGGCAATGGAGAGAAGCCAATCAACCTAATGCACGTCTTTGGACTGTGGGAGGAAGCCGGAGAACCCGGAGAGAACCCACGCAAACACAGGGAGAACGTGCAAACTCCACACAGAAAGGCACCAGGGCCGCCTCCGGGAATCGAACCCAGATCCTTTTTGCTGTGAGGCGACAGTGCTACCCACCGCACCACCGTGCCGCCCTCATACACACATGATAATAAAAAAATGAAAGGTATGCAAAACAAAAGGGACAGAAAAAAACCTAACAGATCTTTAAGCATTTTAAAATATAATTTAGATCAGATTTAGTTAGAGACAACTGATTTGACTACATACAGTGTTCAGCTTACTCTTACTCATTTAAAAAAATGGCTCCTTCTAGTGGCAGGTCCACATCCCACATGCTGAGAATTATCAGTGGTGTGAATGCACCACAAATACACCTGTACCCGTGGTACAAAGTATGCAAAGCACTTCTCCTAGTACCAGGACCTCTGATCCTTTTACACCCTAGTGGCTACAGGGATTCACTGGGAGCCTTAGTTAAAGGACTCCATCGTCACAAAGTCTAATAAAGTCTAATAAAGCCAATGGCGTCATCAAATGTCTTTGTTTAGTGGATGCAGGAAGACTTCCATGGACTAGTCAGCCTTTCTACTTTATTATATATTTATTACAAATAAACAATGATAATGGAAACTCTAGAAAAGAGTTACATTTACAAGAAAAGTGTAAACCAAGTTTTTGTCAGCTTGAAATCAATAAAACTAAAGAAAGAGGTGGATTTCAGTAAGTTCAAGACACTCATCCTCATGTCTGAGCTGGTGATGGTTGTATTTTACTAAAATTATGTTGGTGTGTTTCCTGCTTACTTTGATCATTTTAAGCAGATACAGAAAGAAATGATTATGGCTGATGTTTTCCATAGACAGTCTATTTGAGGTAATACTCGCTGCCCTTTGTTTATTATGTTACAACGTGCAGCTCACTGTCTGATATCACAGAACCCATGTAATAATGATAATATGGATCAGTGACTGGAGGAGCGTTAGGGACTGATAAAGCTTTAATACTAGTCAGTGGTGCGATAAATTAACTTCTCTAAAACAGTTCTGAACAAATTTGTGTTGTTAAGGTGAATAAACAGATTTAATTATAATGAGTAATTGATTCATAAAATAAATTCCCTTTCATTTATGTAGTCTTCAAAGGAAATATCTCTCTTAGTTATAAATTCAGATGCTGGTCAAACTCCTTGATACACTGAGTTACTCACTGTTCTTTTCCTTTTCTCCCTCTATCTTACTGTACATGCCACCATCGTATTTCATGTTAATATAAAACAGGGACCTATAACGGCCGCTAGATGGCGCCGTTACGCTGCTGTAATAAGGCTGTGAGCGCGGATTGTCCTTTGCCGGACACCGTACTGTCGTGGATTTTAACGTTTTCTATGCTTTATGTTGAAAGGCGAGCACCTGTTATCTTGTAATAGATGAAGTTTGGCCTTCCATCGGGGGCATGTATTTAGTGTTACATTTGTATAAGACACTGCACTATGTTGTGGTATCGAAATGTATATGTTTGCACTAAGCAAGTGAATGTGCTGTTGTCACATGGAGTGGCTGGACAGTAACTTCGCATCAGTTGTGTAGGAATGTTTTGTGTTTAATATATGAATATTTGCTGTGTATATGAATATTTGGTATGGCTTTGTTTCGTTCATATTTCATTCAAGTGAGCGAATTAAAGTTGTACGATAAGATGAGTTTCACTATATGACCGATAGGTGGCGGTACTGCACCTTTAAGGATACTGTCCGCTGTCTCATCTGTGGTTCGTCTGTTAACTGACGTTTGCTTCCCTCCTGCTTGTTTCAGCTGCTGTCAGCGTGTCTGGCCATCGCTCCGACAGCTTTTCTCAACCAGTGCTGTAGAGGAGGGAAAGACAGGTTAACTAGAGGGTCGAGGTGCTGCTGTTGATTTGGGTGCAAACAGTGTCAGACGCGACATCACACTCAGCATTTAAAGCTGCTCTGCTCATACTGAATTACACATTACCGTCTGGTATAAAAGTACACGCAAGCACACCACTCATGTAATAGTATTATTTGATATATATATATTCGACTGCAACTTAAAACTGACTGTCATGACTCATTAGTAGAGTAACAGACATCAGATCAAAAAGAATAAGAGACAGGTTTATTATTTAAGGGCCTGAATCCCCAAATAATGCTAGATGTTTTTAAGGTCTTGTTGTGAAGTAACGGTAAATACAACCTTAACCATATTATTCCGAGAGATAAGATGCTGCTGCTGTAAAGACAGGTTGTTGGTTCAAGTCCTCCATACCTGTAGATGCTTTCAAGTCCTTTTTGTCCAAATAAACTATACATTTCATTCAACATCCTGAACAGAGCAGTGGCTCAGAGGTTAAGAGGTTGTTCTTGTGAAGTTAGGTTGAGGGTTCAAATCTTGCATGATTCTAGAAACTTTTGGATGCGGCTCTAAAAGTGTAGGCTTTCCCAGTCCCAGCATTTTTTTTTTCCCGCTAAGGACTATCCAAGGATGGGTCCAGAGACCCGAGATCACTTTAGCTAACATCCTAATGAGCCATGAACGGCTTCTATTGTTCCATGAAATGGGGCAGTTCCCCCCAGGCGAGGGGGAGTTCACGCTGAGCCACTTCAACAAAACCTGTGTTTTCTGTCACAGGCTGTGCTGTGGTCATCCAAACTACCTCTCATGGAGACATGAATTTGCACAGTACCAACATTTCTTACTGTACTATACAATCTTACTGTTGTATCAGACAGGCGCAGTTGCCTGCTTCGGCCAGAGGTGGTGCAATGAGGAAGGTGTCAGATAGAAAATCTGACTGCTGTCTTGCACTTTTCCATGTTAGCTCATCAACACAAGTTTTTTTTCTTTTGGGAGATTTATTGATAAAATGCAAATAAAAATATTGTTGCACACATCTTTGTAAATTACAATAAAAGGTAAGTTTTGTTTTGTAGGACCGGAGGTGCCGTGGCACTGTCAGGCCTGTAGCTCATAAAACATTGTTTTTTTCATTTGCATGCTTCCTAAATGTGCATTTTTCCTAAAACTCACCTTTTATTGTCATTCGCAAAGATGTGAAGATGTGATTTTACAAATAAATCCCCCAAAAGAAAATAATCACCTTTCATTTTTATTTACAAACATAAATAATATTGTTTTTGCATTTTTATGGATACAAGTGAAACACGGGTCTTATTATGTGGCACATGCAGAAGGGAGTTACCCGTAGCACGTAGGGCCCATAGCACCAAGTGTGTCCTGAAGCTTGAGAGAAGCAGCCTCCCCCGCTCTGCGCCGAGCACATTCATTTACATGCATTGAATGCAAGCAAGCGCGCCCTATGGTGGGCTTGAACCTGGTTAGCCTGGTAGCTCAGTTGGTAGCCACTTGAGTATTGACTTTATCTTTAAATTTATTGTATGTTTTACTGTCGAAAAACATGACATAAAAGCAAAAAAGAAGTCCCTGGTTTATCAGATTGACAAGCAGCACAATATTAATTGTCGTGTTTTTCCACACCTGGCCAAGGTGTAGCTTCCCCCGCTCTCCAGCCGAACACAGTGATTTACATGCATTGAATACAAGCAGGCATGCCCTCCATTCTGTCGCAGAGACACAGAAACACACAAGATTCTGTGCTGCCTTTTGACAGACCTGGGACGTTTTTTTACTTTTATGTCTGTTTTTTTCCACAATGAAACATACAATGATTTTTATAGACAGAGTCAGAACTCCAATGTGGCCCATTCCATCGCTTGAGAGAAGCAGCTTCCCCCGCTCTGTGGCCGAGCACATTCATTTGCATGGAGACACGGCCGGAACACATGTGGAACACATAGCCACTTTTCTAGAAGTGGCTACAGTATGTGGGGGAATGGGCCACACTTGAGTCCTCACTTTATCTGTAAAATTCAACTCAGTTGGTGGACTGACGGTCTCAGAAAGCAAAGGTTTGTAGTTCAATCCCCCTCCTTGGCCAGGTGTGGGAAAAACACGACAATTGATATTGTGCTGCTTATCAATCTGATAAACCAGGGACTTTTTTTTTGCTTTTATGTCATGTTTTTCAAAGTGAAACATACAATAAATTTAAAGATAAAGTCAATACTCAAGTGGCTACCAACTGAGCTACCAGGCTAACCAGGTTCAAGCCCACCATAGCACCAAGAGACAGGAAGGAGGTTGCTGAATGCTTGCTTGTATTCAATGGATGTAAATGAATGTGCTCGGCGCAGAGCGGGGGATGCTGCTTCTCTCAAGTGTGCAGGACACACTTAGTGCTATGGGCCCCTCTGGTAACTCATAAAAATGCAAAAACAACATTTTTTATATGTTTGTAAATATAAATAAAAGGTGATTTTTATTTTCTTTTGGGGGATTTATTGGTAAAATCACATCTTCACATTTTTGCAAATGACAATAAAAGGTAAGTTGTAGGAAAAATGCACATTTTACCTTCCTCGTTGCACCGCCTCTGGCCAAAGCAGGCAACTGCGCCTTTCTGATACAACAGTAAGATTGTATAGTACAGTAAGAAATGTTGGTACTGTGCAAATTCATGTCTCCATGAGAGGCAGTTTGGAAGACCACAGCACAGCCTGTGACAGAAAACACAGGTTTTGTTGAAGTGGCTCAGCGTGAACTCCCCCTCGCCGTGGGGGGAACTGCCCCATTTACGGAACAATAGAAGCCGTTAACAGGATGATGGCTGAAGTGTGCGGGTCTCTGGACCCGGCTGTGGGACGCCCTCAAAAAAAGGTATCCTGACCCGTCCTTGGGGTGACTAGTGTTAAAGCACGCCAGAAGCATCTCCAAGTGTGAAGGGTTCTTCAGTGGTGCACTGGGTAAGACGATGAGCGTAAGTCGCAAGGCGTGCAGACCTCATGGTTGAATCCTGGGCACTGCTGGTTCCTGGATCACTCAACAGTCCTGAAGGGACTCCAGGGGGGGCCGTGTCCCCCCTGCGTTTCCAGAGAGGTGGAAAGGAGGCCTTATGAAACCGAGAAGTAAAACTAGAATTTTGAACAAAAGCAAAAAAATTAATTGACAGTTAAAGGTTACATACATGTTTATTATATTATACCACACAATCTCAAACAACTTGATCAGTGTTTGTCAGAAGAACAGTGAATAATACTTCAAATGAAATGATTCATGGAAAAATCAATAAATGGGAGCAACACAACTATTTATCAACTGTAATAAAGGAGCTGATGAGAGACATTTTTGCAGTTTATTTCAATAACAGAGGAAAATGAAAGATAATAGGAAAAAGAGGTGTAATGCAAAGATCACACAATCCACAAGTTGCTCCATAGTTTGTTTTAATACATCTAACTGACAACGTTTCTCTGACAGGATCAAACTCTCACTACGACACATCACACAGAGACACTGAGGAACGAGGATACAAGAACCTAAACCCAGGATAAAGAGGTTTAGTGAATGTGGTGTTGAAGGTGTGAAGGTGGATCAGTTTGTCAGAGGAGACTCTGTAGAAGGACAGAGAACTGTGTCTGTTAGACACAGAGGAGGAGATGGGTGTTACTATGTTATTGTGTCTGACACAGTAATCATGATCAGAGCAGAACAGACTCCAGGACTGATCATTGTATCCAAACAAAAAGTCACCACTGCATCCAAACAAAAAGTCTATACTCAATTCTTTCCTTCTGATTCCTCTGTAACTCACTGATATTTCAACGTATCCTCTCCACTCAACCTCCCAGTAACAGCGACCAGTCAGACCATTACTACACAGCAGCTGAGGACACTGGTCAAATCTGTCTGGATGATCAGGATATGACTGATCCTCCTCCACATGTGTCACCTTCCTGTTGTTGTCAGACAGTTGTAGTTTCCTGTTCACTGTGTTTGTGTCGATGGTGAGTTGACAGAAATCTGATGGAGAGAACAAGACACAATCCAGCTGCAGTTATTGATCTATCATCAGTTTGATGATGACTCATGACAGTTTGAAGATAGTTGAATGTTGCTGATCTCAGTAAAAACACACTCACACTTGCTCAGACCTGGTCTCAACCATCGGACTCCACCTGGCTCCACCCTGAAAGGAGGAGGGGGTCAGAGACATGCAGACATGGACATTACATGGCTCTCACACACACATTGTTGTAGGATTGTGTTCAGATGGAGGCTTGTATGTAGGGATGGACAAACTAATTTGGCCACACAGGAAGCAAATTCTGAATGTGTTTATTATCACACACTCCAAGGTTGGGTTCTAAGTTCATAAAGCTCCACATCCCTACTTGCTCCTCCATCAGACACTGTGTGTAGTTGTGTCCATACCTGAGAGTGTCCAGTCTCCAGTGTGGATCCTTGACTCCAGCAGACAGCAGCTCCACTCCTGAGTCTCCTGGATGATTGTAGCTCAGGTCCAGCTCTCTCAGATGGGAGGGGTTGGAGCTCAGAGCTGAGGCCAGAGAGACACAAGCTTTCTCTGAGAGCAGACAACCTGACAGCCTGAACACACAATGTTAAAGCACACTTACAGATGGAGCGGCAAATTTCCGTTGCCTCGCTGCTGTCATGACATTAGCATGACTTAGGTACCATTCCACCAAGCCCCCCTACACCAGTCATGACCCCCCACTGTGATGTACTTAATGCGTGGCTGCCTTGTTAACGCACCCTAAACCTTTTTCAAGAAATTACCTGCAATTGCACATTCATGCACCAGGTGGAGCAGTGATGTGTAATCCAGGCATCCAGGCCCACAGGCAGATTGGAAGCGCCTGAGGTTTGTCTACTATATATATATATAAAGCATATATTTGAGAGAGAGAGAGAGAGAGAGAGATAACAGAAATGAGCGTCTTAAATGTAAAGTAGTTTATAACTGAACTTAAAGTTATTAATGTCCAAGCAAGTAGAAAATTACAGGTGTTATGAATACAACGCCCTTTAGTCAAACATTCAGTCAACATCCACATGGATATTTTATTTTTTTAATTATACTGTATTGTATGTATTACTGTATTGTAATGTTTAGCTCTAAATTTACTGGCATTTTTTTTTACAACTGACAAAGACCAAAAGCTTCCTCAGTCTGAGGGAAGTTCCATATTATCCTCCAGTTTGGCTTCACTTCACACTTGCAAAGAACTGGCTCGTTACATGAACAAAAGACACAAAAGTGAGTAGGTGTGATGAACCCTCCCCCAAGAAGGACACCAGACTGAAAGAGTTGACATGACTCAACTTCCACACAACTTCACGTGAGCCATGAAAACCAGATATATTTGTAAACTGCTTAAAAAGAAAATTCTTCATGGATCCATACCTCTAAAGGTTCCACTCAAATCAAGGCTCTGTTAACATAATGCTGTATGAAGGAATTTAGTTACTGTCTATACAGTAGGTCTCCCTCAGAGGACCAACAGCCTAGTGGTTAAGGCACAGAAGCTCCCAGCTAGAGACTCCTGGTGTAAATATGCATACATATGTGTTATGAGTTATGCCAGCTGATATTCTTTCAGTTCTGTGTCATTTCAGTCACCTTTTACTGCCAAATGTCACCGCAATCGGCTGATTGTGACTGCTCAATAATTTTCAAGTTAACTTACAGACTTTTCTTAAAGCGGAAACATTACCAAAAGTGCAGGAACCTTCAGTCTGAGTAAAGTTAGGCACTATCCTCTATTTACAATAGGCTTCACTTCACACCTGTAAAGAACTGGCTCATCAGTTGAACAAAGGACTGTGAGAAGGTGTGAAGACCATGTCCCCCATGAAGGACATATAATGTAGAAGCTTCTTGAGAAACATTTCTGCTCTAAAAGAATGTAGTGACCCAACTTTCAGACAACTTGGTTTAGAAAATGGTCAAATGAACTGGACGTTTATAAAATCTGTGAATAAAACTTGTTAAAAAGAAAGTGTTAAGTCTATGGCTCTAGGATATAAAAGTTTCTTATTTTAAACCACCAACTGACAAAAACAGTTTAAATAAAAACTGTGGGTGAGAAGTTGTGTGCTTTAACCACTAGGCTCTTTTAAGTGATGGATGGATGAAGTAGTTCACAAATGTATCTGGTTACATCAGGTAACAGCACTGCAGGACTCTGGTGCTTTGGGGAGAAGGGGGTGGTGTGAAACCAGTCTAACTGGTGCTGTGGAGGCTCTCTATTGTTATGTTCATCTAAGCTTGATTAGAACATTGAAATGTTCTTTTTTAATTTAAAACAGCTCCTGAAACAGGCAGACTGACACACACTACATTCAAGTGAATAAGAATAATATATAGAATGAGAATTTAATAATTTCATTTGTGAAGTCCAACTCAACCTAATACAGCCAGTAACTGATAAACCTCCAGAAGGTAGTTTGGCAGCTGTGGCAGCGTGAGCTGCCGATGCTTATCTATGATTAAAAAAAAGTTAGTACAACATTTAATTCTGAAATGAAGTCAACTGTTCCAGTTTTCTCAACTTTTTAGTTCACTGTTTACACAGACTATTGTCTGTCTGTCTGTTTGTCTGTCTGCCCTAGCAAACAGTGTAGAACTGACGTTATCAGATCTATGTCCTGTTCTCAGAACTGTGCCTATACTTGCTGTTTGACCCTAACTCTACGGGTCAGATACTAAAGCTCCACCTTTTGGTTTTACCCTGGAATTGCGTCTTTGGTGCTAAAATGGGGGTGGCCTCATTAACATTTTTAACACCTTCCCCAGACAGACCAAGGAGGAGGGCTGCTGACAGTCGGCTGATGAGGGTGTGATAAGTGTGTGATCAGATCAGGTGGTCAGAAAGGTGACTGAGTTTTTTGACCCTCCACAGTTTAGACTTCCTGCCTGTTTAATAACTTGGTTCTGTAGTTTGAGCTCATTAAATGACTTTACAGAACATGATTCCTGACCTGAGAGTCTCCAGTCGACAGTGAGGACTGAGAGCTGAGAACTGAGGACAGAGCTTCACAGCTTCTCTCTGACAGGTCACACACACTCAGTCTGAAAGATGAAGATGTGGGTTAAAATGGAAATGAAACCATTCAGTGTCTCATAGTGTGGTCATGACTTTCTCAACAACATCTTTGTGTTTTGATTGTGATTCAATGGAGACAGAACCAACAACATGATCCTGACTGAAATGTTCCTGTCTAAACTCTAATAAACAAACTTCAAGGTCTTGTATGGTCTTAATGGTCGAAGCTTCAACCTCCAGTTTCTCTGTGTCTGTGTTCAGACACTGGACAGAGACAGAGGAGGAACTTTCTCACCACATGTTAAATGTGTGGTTAGTGGATCTCCCAGCACAGATGCTGTCATTCACCTGGATGTGGCTTCATCTTCTCAGACCATGTAGTGATTTAAAGAGAAAGTTGGTGCAGCAACAGTTTGGTTCTGCTGAGCAGAGATTTCTCCTTCTGCTCTGTCATGTGTCTCACACTCACTCTCTCTGAGAACATGTTCAACTCAACGATCATCTGAAGACAACTGTCAATAACATCAACACATTTAACTTTTAAGCTCACACAGAACTAAAACATGGAGTCTGACCTCAGAGTCTCCAGTCGACAGTGACGACTCTCCACAAAACCACACAGATGCTTCACTGATGAATTCTGCAGGTTGTTGTTACTCAGGTCCAGTTGTGTCAGATGTGACAGGTTGGACTTCAGAGCTGAGACCAGAGAATCACAGCTGATCTCTGACAAACTGCAGCCACTCAATCTGAATAAAGAATCAAAGATGTGGATCAAAGCATTAATAATTAGTCAAATTTGTCACTGATGTTTAGTCTAAAATGAGCAGAGTGACTTTGTGCTTGTGTTGTTGTGTCGTCATGATCTCAGCTTCTACACATCATCCACATGTCAGCACAACATTCAAACACCTGTTGATGTCAGCACTGATTCACAAGCTGCTGCTGGAACCAGTAGAAAACCAGACGTGTTGGAACAAAGACTTCATCTGGTTCCTTTCATTTATCGCCTTCTCTCTAAATCTCAACTATTCTGTGTCGTCTGAAAATGTTCAGACTAATGTTTGGATCAAACTCCAAACTGCCCATTATTGATGAAGTGAATCATCTTTAGAACTGATCCCAGTCAGATGGATGTTCTCTCCTCAGCCTCATATTCATGCTCCTGTTTCCTGCTTGTGTCCTCTATAAAGTGACATCATTGTCTGACGGGAAGCATCACACACAGGTTCAAGTGTCATCTGTTGTCAAATCAATCAAAGACTTGGGTTACAGGTACTGTACACGCCATCATAATGTCACACACTACAACCACTCCTGATGGCAAAATAGACAGATATTGACAAACCTAGAAAAAAATCAATGAAATGAGAAACATGACTGGTTTTAACCCATTAAATATGAAGTACAAAAGATTGTCAAATGAAAGAACACACTGAAAAATCCTGACCTGAGAGTCTCCAGTCGACAGTGAGGACTCTTCAGTCCAGCGCACAGTAGCTTCACTCCTGAGTCCTGCAGGTTGTTGTTACTCAGGTCCAGTTCTCTCAGACTAGAGGACTGAGAGCTGAGAACTGAGGACAGAGCTTCACAGCTTCTCTCTGACAGGTTACAGCTACTCAGTCTGGTGAGACAGTAATGGACATCAATTGTAATTAAAATAAAACATGAACAACAATAAAAAAATCAGTCGAGCAGAGAACTGTAACCACATTTGGTTACAGTCACGTCTCTCATTCAAAACAGTACTGATTAAATAAATGGTACATTCAACATTTAGAAGCTTTACAAAATACTTACAGAGCTGTGTTGGAAGCTTTGACCACAGGCAGCAACCTCAGAAGAGCCTCCTCTGTAGCAGAGAATTTATTCAGCTCAAATACTTCAAGATCATTTGCTGAAGACAATAAGATGAAAACCAGAGCTGACCACTGGGCAGGAGACAGTTTATCTGTGGAGAGACTTCCTGATTTCAGATAGTGTTGGATCTCCTCTACTAGAGAACAATCATTCAGCTCATTCAGACAGTGGAAGAGGTGGATGCTTTTCTCTGCAGAAGGAAACTCTGTGATTTTCTTCTTGATATATTGAACTGTTTTCTGATTGGTTTGTAAATTACTTCTCATTCGTGTCATCAAACCTTGCAAGAATGACTGGTTTTTCTCAAGAGAAAATCCCAGGAGGAAGCGGAGGACCAGGTCCAGGTGTCCATTTGGACTCTCTAAAGCCTTGTCCACAGCAACGTGGTAGAACGGTGTATATTCATGTTTCATCATAAAAGGTTTCATCATCATATGTTTAATCACAGATAACTGTGGTGATGATTGTTGTTCTGACAAAAGACTGACTCCAGACTTGATGAAGGTCAGATGGACATGAAGAGCAGCCAGAAACTCCTGAACACTCAGATGGACGAAGCAGAACACCTTGTCCTGATACAGCCCTTTTTCCTCTTTAAACACCTGTGTGAACACCCCTGAATAAACTGAAGCTGCTCTGACATCGATGCCACACTCTGTCAGGTCTGACTCATAGAAGATCAGGTTTCCTTTCTGCAGCTGCTCAAAAGCCAGTTTTCCCAGAGACTTAATCATCTTCCTGCTCTCTGGACTCCAGAGTGGATCTGTCTCAGCTCCTCCATCATACTTGATGTTCTTCAGTTTGGTCTGAACCACCAGGAAGTGGATGTACATCTCCGTCAGGGTCTTGGGCAGCTCTCCTCCCTCTCTGGTTTCCAGCAGCTCCTCCAGAACCGTAGCAGTGATCCAGCAGAAGATGTGGCACATGATGTGGAGGCTTCGTGACGTCTTGTCTTCTGAACCTCTTCCTGAAGTACTCATCCTTCCGTGGGTCAGTGAACCCTCTGACCTCTGTCACCATGTCAACACACCCAGGAGGGATCTGATTGGCTGCTGCAGGTCGTGTGGTGATCCAGAGGCGAGCAGAGGGAAGCAGGTTCCCCCTGATCAGGTTTGTCAGCAGCACATCCACTGAGGTGGACTCTGTGACATCAGTCAGGGTTTTAGTCTTGTTGAAGTCCAGGGAAAGTTGACACTTGTCCAGACCGTCCAAGATGAAAACAACCTTAAAGTGTTTAAAAATGAAGATTCCTGCTGCTTTGGTTTCACTGAAGAAGTGATGAATAAGTTCCACCAAGCTGAACCTTTGCTCTTTCAGCACATTCAGCTCTCTAAATGTGAATGGAAATGTGAAGTGTATGTCGTGGTTGGCTTTGTCTTCAGCCCAGTCCAGAGTGAACTTCTGTGTTAGGACTGTTTTCCCAATGCCAGCCACTCCCTTTGTCATCACTGTTCTGATGGCTCCATCTCTTCCAGCTGAGCCTTTAAAGACGTCTTCTGGTCTGATGCTTGTTTCTGCTCTGTCTGGTTTCCTGGAGGCTATTTCAATCTGTCTGACCTCATGTTCAGCGTTGACCTCTCCAGTCCCTCCCTCTGTGATGTAGAGCTCTGTGTAGATCTGGTTCAGAAGGGTTGGCTTTCCTGCTTTAGCGATGCCTTCAAACACACACTGGAACTTCTGCTTCAGGCGAGATTTAAGTTGATCCTGACAAAGTGCAGCAGAAGATCCTGAATGAACAAGAAAATGGTTACGATTCATGAAGATAGAAGAATGAGAATTTTAACTCAACAAATCAGTAAATATGTGACTGCTTCTCTGACCATGTAGATAAATCCTCTTACTGCTCTGCAGACAGTCAGCCAGCTCCTCCTGCTTCATCCTCCTCAGGAGGTTCACTGTGATCTTCAGAAACGCGTCTCTGCTGCTCCTCCTCTGCTCTTCATCCTCACCATCCAACTCCTCTTCATCCCCCCTCTGACCCTCTAAGCATTCTGGGTAATCTGGACTCAGAACCTTCTGGATCTTCTTCAGCTCCTTCTTCAGAAACGTGACAATGTTTTCCTCTAGCAGCTGGAACAGAAACTAAATGAATGACCTGATCCAACTGAAAACCATGGAGCCAAACATCAGATCCATGTTGGACACACTGACAATCCACTGATCTAAAAAGTGCAGCATGGAGATGATTGAACACAACAGATGAACAGTAGTAGTTGTACATGTACAGACCATAAATATGGAGTCCAGGTGTGTTTGGTGCTGCTGGACAGACTGAGTACTGGGAACCTCTGAGTTCTGCTGGTCCACTCTGTGGAGAACCCATGAAGAATGAGTCCACACAGAGACACACACAAGGTAAAGGTCCATGAAGTGATGAAGTGAACATCACAAACGAAGTCTCCAGTAGTAACTTAAATTTACTGCTGCAAGTGAAGAAGCTTCAAGACATTTGACCAAAACCTTCATGTAGAGACGTCAATAAACAGATTTGATCAGAGATGATCAGCTACTTCCTTTGACTCAGCACTTCATTAGAAGAGGAGCAGCCCCTGAGACCCTCTACAGGATCAGAGCTTTAGCTACTGCTGGATGGAGATTTGATCAATGAGTGAAGAAAGCGTCTCCTTCACATCAACACTTCAAACACAAATCAACCAGAACAAAAACCAAATGTTTATCATCAGAGAAAGTTCACATCAGATTGTTCAGAATGATTTAAAATGAAAACAACTCTCTGTGACTGTGATACAGGTTGGTCATTGAAATTATTATCAGCATCCTTCGACCGGTCGCTCTTGAAGGACACACAGCTGGGTCCAGGTCCAGGTCCATCATATCTTTGTCTCTGATGGGACCTGATAGAAAACACCTACATAATGTAACACCTGCATCACCACCTAATCAATGACGTGTGTGACTTAGCATACCATAACATAACAAACACAGTGCGATTATTCTATCATTCAAATCAATATGAAGGTTAAGAATGATTAAACAACAAAATCAAATGCATGTGAGTATCATGTAAGGTTTCATAAGTAATTCTGAAAATGCCAATACAATTAAACTATTCTCACATGATAAATTGTTCTACTACCTAATAACACACTGTAAGAACACATTCCAATAACAATTAGGAGATCTGTCAAGAATGAATCTGGACATTAGCGATCAAACTATTGTGGTGTTGAGCTCCTGTATGGGGTGCTGAATGTAAGAGGAGCACCTATAACTAGTTTTTTCACATTCAACTAAATGACACAACATGTTTTCTCACATTTAGTTCACTGTGCAAAAGTCTAAATGTATGTAAATGTGAATGTTAAATGTAAATGTTAAGTGTTAAATGTAAATGTTAAATAATCGCCGAGTGTAAAACTGAATATTCATGAATGTGCAAGTAGAATCCACCCCTACCCTCAAACAGCGCTAGTCTCACGAACTCAAACACCTCAAATAGTACGTGCAAACCCCGCCCACATCTGATCTGGAAACTTTTGTCTTTAGCGTGGACGTAACTTCGGCTAGCTAGTATAGTTAGCCAACTAATTCTCCACCGGCGCCACAGAAATATTCTATTTAAACCTACTTAACTCTCCATTAATGGTGTTTACGACAGAACGGCAGTTTGAAGCAGAGCCTCAGACTGCACGCCTGCCGTTACAGCCCGTTCAATCTCCGCTAACGGGAGGGAGTCGGAGCTGGCGGCCATGATGGCTTCGACTTTAGGTTTCTCTCCAGTATTTTCGTGCACCGATCCAGAGTCAGATGTGGGCGGAGCTATGCGTACTGTTTGAGGTGTTTGAGTCCGCGTCACTGATCTGGGATCGTAGGGGGGTGGAGGCTACTTAAATATTCAGTTTTACACCCGGCGATCATTTAACATTTAGGTTTAACATTTAACATTTAGATTTAAAATATAAATTTAGATTTAACATTTAACATTTATATTTAGACTTTTCCACATTTAACTAAATGTGAGAAAACGTGTCATTTAGTTAAATGTGACAAAACTAGTTATAGGTGCACCTTTTACATTCGGCACCCCATACTCCTGTAATACTAACACAATCATACGGTCTACGTACCTTACTGGAGTACATAAGTATGTATGCATGGCGTACAGCACTTACAGAAGAATATGACTTTTTTTTTAACATTCATGAGCAACACAAAAGAACATAATGAAACGCGCGAGGACACGTGTTGCTTCCACCAGAGGACGGAAATGTTGCTCAGGGAGTTCAGAGTTAACGTTATCTCTGTCCCAGCATATGTGGATGCTACACAGTTATATAAAGCTAACAGTTGTTTTGGTGTTGTGTTATTGTGTACAACAAAGTCAGGGGACCATTTATTTACTCAAGCACTTCTTAAAAGACACATTATCCCTAAGTCTTCAAACAAAATATGACCACACACACACACACACACACACACACACACACACACACACACACACACACACACACACACACACACACACCAGCCTCAATGGGAAAGAGGCTGGATCTGGTAGAATACAATGAAAATGTCAAATATCACTTCTTTCCTTCAAGATGAAATGCTGACATCACAGAATGTATTGTTTTATAGTGTAATGGCAGGGAGATTTAAAAATGTGGTTTACACATCATTTTGCCTTCATCCTCCATTAGGTCAGTTAACAGTAGAAACTGTCTCTTACTTTGTGTCTGAGGCTCCAGGTTCATTACTGAAGCTTTCGTTCATATTTCATTCAAGTGAGCGGATTAAATTTGTACGATGAGATGAGTTTCACTATATGACCGATAGGTGGCGGTACTGCACCTTTAAGGATACTGTCCGCTGTCTCATCTGCGGTTCGTCTGTTAACTGACGTTTGCTTCCCTCCTGCTTGTTTCAGCTGCTGTCAGCGTGTCTGACCATCGCTCCGACAGCTTTTCTCAACCAGTGCTGTAGAGGAGGGAAATGCAGGTTAACTAGCGGGTCAAGGTGCTGCTGTTGATTTGGGTGCAAACAGTGGCAGACGCGACATCGCACTCAGCATTTAAAGCTGCTTTGCTCATACTGAATTACACATTACCGTCTGGTATAAAAGTGCACGCAAGCACACCACTCATTGTTATGGGAAAAATTG
Source organism: Betta splendens (assembly GCF_900634795.4). Taxonomy (NCBI): domain Eukaryota; kingdom Metazoa; phylum Chordata; class Actinopteri; order Anabantiformes; family Osphronemidae; genus Betta; species Betta splendens. Next base: position 6,684,332 of record NC_040898.2, on the reverse strand, counting down.
TCTCTTCCTTATATCTATGTGTCTTCCTTACTTCTATGCAGTTATTATATGATTTATGACTTATGTTCTGCAATTAATATCTTATGTTTTGTCTTACTGTATGCATTTGACATTTGACCTACATTGTTCAATGGTTGTCTCTGCCTGACAGAATCTCAACTCTAGCTCCCAAACCCAAGGTCGGGGAGTTGTGTCTCTGTCTGTTGAGACTTGGTGCTCCTTTCTCACAGATAGTTGGACGTCAGCAATGCAGGTGTGAGAATGTAAATATCTTCACACACACTGCGACAGGGAGGAGATGGTGCATGTAATTTGATTGGGTTAGAATGACATTCCACCCTAGTCGGACAGAGAAGCTAAAAGGCAGAAGCAACTTGAGGATCGTGGGCTCTTTGCATCACACCTTCGTGGTGTGTGCACTGATCTCCCCAGCTGGTTTTTGGTTTGTTGATGTGCACGATCAACATCCATGCTTTTTATTTGCTTTCCCCATTATTTTTATTTTCTTGATTATTTCAATAAATCGCACAAAAGGTCAACTCTCTCATCTGCTTCTTTATGGAAAATTTCCACCACACTCATGTAATAGTATTATTTGACAAATGCGACTGCAACTTAAAACTGACTGTCATGACTCATTAGTAGAGTAACAGACATCAGATCAAAAAGAATAGAGACAAGGTTTATTATTTAAGACCTGAATCCACAATTAATGCTAGATGTTTTTAAGGTCTTGTTGTGAAGTAAACGGTAAATACAACCTTAACCATATTATTCCGAGAGATAAGATGCTGCTGCTGTAAAGACAGGTTGTTGGTTCAAGTCCTCCATACCTGTAGATGCTTTCAAGTTCTTTTTGTCCAAATAAACTATAAATACAACATTGAACATGTCACAACCTGAACAGAGCAGTGGCACAGAGGTTAAGAGGTTGTTCTTGTGAAGTTAGGTTGAGGGTTCAAATCTTGCATGATTCTAGAAACTTTTGGATGCGGCTCTCAAAGTGTAGGCTTAAAAGCACGCCAGAAGCATCTCCAAGTGTGAAGGGTTCCTCAGTGGTGTAGTGGGTAAGACGATGAGCGTAAGTCGCAAGGCGTGCAGACCTCATGATCGAATCCTGGGCACTGCTGGTTCCTGGATCACTCAACAGTCCTGAAGGGACTCCAGGGGGGGCCGTGCCCTCCCTGCGTTTCCAGAGAGGTGGAAAGGAGGCCTTATGAAACTGAGAAGTAAAACTAACTAGAATTTTGAAGAAAAGCAAATATTTAATTGACTAAAACAGACAGTTAAAGGTTACATACATGTTTATTATATTATAGCACACAATCTGTCCAATCTATTCACACTATTTCAATGATTAGTGTGTTAAAGCAACACAACTATTTATCAACTGTAATAAAGGATATTATTCTAATAACAGAGAAAAATGAAAGATAATGGGACATTTCTCTGACAGGAACAAACCTCCTGATATTCACTGGAAAACAACTTCACAACAAGTCATCAACATTTGATCCTGGAATAATCAGAGCTTCATCTTTAAAGGACGGAAGAGGAAGAAGTTCACAAGGAATCATTTAGAACTGGTTCAGAAATAAACTGGTTTAATACATGAATCTGAAAATGAGATAGACACGAACAGACTGAACTATGTTCAACAGTGACAACGTTTCTCTGACAGGATCAAACTCTCACTATGACACATCACACAGAGACACTGAGGAAGCAGACCAGAACTTAAACCCAGGATAAAGAGGTTCAGTGAACGTGGTGTTGAAGGTGTGAAGGTGGATCAGTTTGTCAGAGGAGACTCTGTAGAAGGACAGAGAACCAGCAGGACAGTCCACATACACTGATACTCTGTCAGACACAGAGGAGGAGATGGACGTTCTTATGTTATTGTGTCTGACAAAGTAACCATTACTAGAGCAGATCAGACTCCAGGACTGATCATTGTCTCCAAACCAACAGTCATAACTGTATCCTTTCCTTCTGATTCCTCTGTAACTCACTGATATATGAACCCATCCTCTCCACTCAACCTCCCAGTAACAGCGACCAGTCAGACCATTACTACACAGCAGCTGAGGACACTGGTCAAATCTGTCTGGATGATCAGGATATGACGGATCCTGCCAGATATGTGTCACGTTCCTGTTGTTGTTAGACAGTTGTAGATGTCTGTTCACTGTGTTTGTGTCGATGGTGAGTTGACAGAAGTCTGATGGAGAGAACAAGACACAATCCAGCTGCAGTTATTGATCCATCATCAGTTTGATGACGACTCATGACAGTTTGAAGATGGTTGAATGTTGCTGATCTCAGTACAAACACACTTACATTTTCTCAGACCTGGTGTCAACCATTGGACTCCACCAGGCTCCACCCTGAAAGGAGGAGGGGGTCAGAGACATGCAGACATGGATGGACATTCAGCAACAACTAAGGAGTTGGATCCTTATCTTGGAATCTACGGAGCAGGAGGTGACGTGGAGAAAAGCTTTGACTTCTCTATTTCACTTCATCACTTTTTGTGTCAGACACCTGCTTTCAGTCTCACTCTGTCACCACTAAACTAATGTGACACCACAGGAAGCAAAGTCTGAATGTGTTTATTATCACACACTCCAAGGTTGGGTTCTAAGTTCATAAAGCTCCACATCCCTACTTGCTCCTCCATCACACACTGTGTGTAGTTGTGTCCATACCTGAGAGTGTCCAGTCTCCAGTGTGGATCCTTGACTCCAGCAGACAGCAGCTCCACTCCTGAGTCTCCTGGATGATTGTAGCTCAGGTCCAGCTCTCTCAGATGGGAGGGGTTGGAGCTCAGAGCTGAGGCCAGAGAGACACAAGCTTCCTCTGAGAGCAGACAGCCTGACAGCCTGAACACACACAATGTTAAAGCACACTTACATACTACAGTTTGGATTAGAGGCACATTTGATCATCTACAGTGGAGAGAAATACTAGGAACTGTTAATAGGTTCCTGCTTGAAATGTGATCTGATCATCAGCAACGTGACAATGAAAAACAACAAAGACTTGGTCACACACTCAAGTCACACACTACAACCACTTCTGATAGCAAAGGAGACACACATTGGCAAACCTAGAATAAAATCAATGAAATGAGAAACATGTCTGGTTTAAACCATCAAATATAAAGTGCAAAAGATTGTCAAATGAATGAACACACTGAAAAATATTGACCTGAGAGTCTCCAGTCGACAGTGAGGACTCTTCAGTCCAGCAGACAGTAGCTTCACTCCTGAATCCAGCAGGTTGTTGTTACTCAGGTCCAGTTCTCTCAGACTAGAGGACTGAGAGCTGAGAACTGAGGACAGAGCTTCACAGCTTCTCTCTGACAGGTCACAGCTACTCAGTCTGGTGAGACAGTAAGGGACATAAATTGTAATCAAAATGAACAACACTAAAAAAGCTGCGCAAATTCAGTCGAGCAGAGACAGACAACCACATTTATAGTCACGTCTCTCATTCAAAACAGTCCTGATTAAATAAATAGTACAGTCAACATTTAGAAGCTTTACAAAATACTCACAGAGCTGTGTTGGAAGCTTTGACCACAGGCAGCAACCTCAGAAGAGCCTCCTCTGAAGCAAAGAATTTTTTCAGCTCAAATACTTCAAGATCATTTGCTGAAGACAATAAGATGAAAACCAGAGCTGACCACTGGGCAGGAGACAGTTTATCTGTGGAGAGACTTCCTGATTCAGATAGAGTTGGATCTCCTCTACTAGAGAACAATCATTCAGTTCATTCAGACAGTGGAAGAGGTTGATGCTTTTCTCTGCAGAAGGAAACTCTGTGATTTTCGTCTTGATGTACTGAACTGTTTCGTGATTGGTTTGTAAATTACTTCTCATTCGTGTCATCAAACCATGTAAGAATGTCTGATTTTTCTCAAGAGAAAATCCCAGGAGGAAGCGGAGGACCAGGTCCAGGTGTCCATTTGGACTTTCTAAAGCCTTGTCCACAGCAACGTGGTAGAACTGTGTATGTTCATGTTTCGTCATAAAATGTTTAAACCAGGATAATTGTGACAGCAGGTTGACTCCAGAGTTGATGAAGGTCAGATGGACATGAAGAGCAGCCAGAAACTCCTGAACACTCAGATGGACGAAGCAGAACACCTTGTCCTGATACAGCCCTTTTTCCTCTTTAAACACCTGTGTGAACACCCCTGAATAAACTGAGGCTGCTCTGACATCGATGCCACACTCTGTCAGGTCTGACTCATAGAAGATCAGGTTTCCTTTCTGCAGCTGCTCAAAAGCCAGTTTTCCCAGAGACTCAATCATCTTCCTGCTCTCTGGACTCCAGAGTGGATCTGTCTCAGCTCCTCCATCATACTTGATGTTCTTTACTTTGGTCTGAACCACTAGGAAGTGGATGTACATCTCCGTCAGGGTCTTGGGCAGCTCTCCTCCCTCTTTGGTTTCCAGCAGCTCCTCCAGAACCGTAGCAGTGATCCAGCAGAAGACTGGGATGTGGCACATGATGTGGAGGCTTCGTGACACCTTGATGTGGGAGATGATTGTTGTGGCCTGCTGCTCATCTCTGAACCTCTTCCTGAAGTACTCCTCCTTCTGTGGGTCAGTGAACCCTCTGACCTCTGTCACCATGTCAACACAGCCAGGAGGGATCTGATTGGCTGCTGCAGGTCGTGTGGTGATCCAGAGGTGAGCAGAGGGAAGCAGGTTCCCCCTGATCAGGTTTGTCAGCAGCACATCCACTGAGGTGGACTCTGTGACATCAGTCAGGGTTTTAGTCTTGTTGAAGTCCAGTGAAAGTCGACACTCATCCAGACCATCTAAGATGAAAACAACATCTATCTCTTCAAACCTGCAGATTCCTGCTGCTTTGGTTTCAGTGAAGAAGTGATGAACAAGTTCCACCAAGCTGAACCTTTGCTCTTTCAGCACATTCAGCTCTCTGAAGGTGAATGGAAATGTGAAGTGTATGTCCTGGTTGGCTTTGTCTTCAGCCCAGTCCAGAGTGAACTTCTGTGTTAGGACTGTTTTCCCAATGCCAGCCACTCCCTTTGTCATCACTGTTCTGATGGCTCCATCTCTTCCAGCTGAGCCTTTAAAGACGTCTTCTGGTCTGATGCTTGTTTCTGCTCTGTCTGGTTTCCTGGAGGCTGTTTCAATCTGTCTGACCTCATGTTCATCGTTGACCTCTCCAGTCCCTCCCTCTGTGATGTAGAGCTCTGTGTAGATCTGGTTCAGAAGGGTTGGCTTTCCTGCTTTAGCGATGCCTTCAAAGACACACTGGAACTTCTGCTTCAGGCGAGATTTAAGTTGATCCTGACAAAGTGCAGCAGAAGATCCTGAATGAACAAGAAAATGGTTATGATTCATGTAGTTTGATCGAAGAATGAGAATTTAAGTATGGTCCACATATAAAACAAAATTAACTCAAGACATCAGTAATTGTGTGATTGTGTCTCTGATTATGTAGATAAATGCTCTTACTGCTCTGCAGACAGTCAGCCAGCTCCTCCTGCTTCATCCTCCTCAGGAAGTTCACTGTGATCTTCAGAAACGCGTCTCTGCTGCTCCTCTTCTGCTCTTCATCCTCACCATCCAACTCCTCCTCATCCTTCCTCTGACTCTCTAAGCATTCTGGGTAACCTGGACTCAGAGCCTTCTGGATCTTCTTCAACTCCTTCTTCACAAATGTGACAATGTTTTCCTCCAGCAGCTGGAACAGAAACTAAATGAATGACCTGATCCAACTAAAACCATGGAGCCAAACATCAGATCCATGTTGGACACACTGACAATCCACTGGTCTAAAAGTGCAGCATGGAGATGATTGAACACAACAGATGAACAGTAGTAGTTGTACATGTACAGACCATAAATATGGAGTCCAGGTGTGTTTGGTGCTGCTGGACAGACTGAGCACTGGGAACCTCTGATCTCTGCTGGTCCACTCTGTGGAGGAATGAAGAATGAGTCCACACAGAGACACACACAAGGTAAAGGTCCATGAAGTGATGTTGGATGTGAGCAGTGAGTCAGAGACTTCCTGTAGTGAAGGTTTACTGTCAGTCAGTTGCTTCAGTCTCAGCTCTGAACAACATATATCTCTGCCTCCTTCACTGAACAAGGCTGAAGTGTTGGAACAAATGCTCGGATCAGACTGGTTGTACTGGGCAGTTCCCAGTGGGAATATGTTGAACTAGGAACATTTAACTACTTCCTGCATTCATTCATTGTTGGACGTTGGTTCTGGTGCCGACAATAGGGACAAACAGTCGTCTACACTCACTGACAACCACATCACAACTAAAGTCTCCAGGAGTAATTAGCATTTGTGTTGACATCTGCCTGCAAGTCAGCACTTCATTAAAAGGGGAGCAGCTCCTGAGACGCTCTATAGGATAAGAGCTACTGGTTGAATAGAGATTTAATCAGAGCGGTTGCTGGAAGAACAGTGAATAAAAGCTTCTTGTTCACATTAATGCCTCTAACTCACATCAGAAAGATCGAGAAATGTAAAGAAGAAGAAGAAGTATTTATCATCATATAAACTTTGCATTTTTTTTGCATCATGTTTTTTCAACTTGATTCAAATGAATAACTCACTTTGACTCTAATGCATGTTGGTCTTTAAAAGTAATAATATTGTCCTTTGACTCATCGCTCTGGCAGGACATGCAGCCGGGTTCAGGTTCATGTCCAGGTTCAGCGGATTCTTGTCTCTGATGAAACCTGAAAGAAAAACAACTTTGGTGACTCTCCCATGACTCTCAGTCCTTCATAAACGACCAATAATAGTAAATATGTGATTATGAAATATTAATCAGTATCTGTGACTTGGAGACAGAATTAGTCAGATGGTCTCAGTCATCTCACCTCTGAGCTTTGTTCTGGCTCTCATGGTCTTCACGCAGACTGGGTTTAGAGGGCAGGGCTCCCTCCTCTCTGTTCTCAGGCTGACTCATGAATTCACACTTTCTACTTTCAGGTGGAGAAGAAAAACAAATCATTCATCCGCACTGAAAGTCATCAACTAAAATACAAGGGTGGTCTAATAGGTATTTAGCCCCGCCGCACGATGGCACCACTATCACAAGATAAGTAGTATATTCTCTTAGACGAATTTTAGCCGAATCGGACTTGTACCTTTATTTTGACAGCTTGCAGAAGTGGTTATGTCCGTGGATTTTAGAAAAATGCAAATAGAGCATTGATCGGTGATCCGATTCTTGTTTTTGTAAGGTAAATCACGCAGCGAAATCAAAGAGCACTTGGATGCTGTGTACGGTGACTCTTCTCTTCTCTTGGTTAAACAAATTTCAACATGGTGGCACATCGGTTTTTGATGAGCCACGCCCAGGCGCCCCGAAAACGTCTATCACAGAGGTTAACGTGACAAAAATCCACGATCTCCTATTGGCAGACCTCCGATTGAAGGTGCGTGAGATAGCTGAGGCAGTATCTCAAAAGACCGCGTGGGTCATACCCTGCATGAAATTTTGGGCATGAGAAAGCTGTCGGCGCGATGTTTTCCGGAGTGAGCAAACGCGGCACCCAAGCGCAACCATGAGACCACTTCAGAGAAGTGTTTGATGCTGTTTAAGCGCAATTCGAAGGAGTTTTCATGCTGTTTCATGACTGTCGACAAAACATGGATCCACTGGTACACACCAGAGACCAAGGAACAGTCCAAACAGTGGACTTCATCCAGAGAACATGCTCCGAAGAAGGCGAAGACTGCCCTATCGGCCAGAAAGATGATGGCCACTGTCTTCTGGGACTCACACAGTGTGATCTACATCGACTACATGTAGAAGGGCAAAACGGTCCCAGGGCTATACTATGCCGAAGTATTGGATTCGATTCGAAGCCGAATTGCAGAAAAAAACAGCCCCATTTGGCGAAGAAAAATGTGCTCTTCCACCATGACAGCGCGCCGGCCCAAACCTCCCATTAGTGGAGATTGAACGGGCTGTAACGACAGGTGTGCGGTCTGAGGCTCCGCTTCAACATTTAACATTTACATTTAGACTTTTGCACATTTAACTAAATATGAGAAAACATGTTGTGTCATTTAGTTAAATGTGAGAAAACTAGTTATAGGTGCTCCTTTTACAATCGGCACCCCATACGTCGCTGGGTCAAGTGTATCAAACTAAAAAAAGAGACTATATTAAAAAAATATATCTCCACTTTTCCAAAAAAAATTTTTTGGTAGGCTCTCGTACATTTACAATACATTTACGGTTTGCATGCTTTGTCAGTGTGAGTAACAGTAGTTACAGTAGGCCATGTGTCTGATTCTCAGCCTGCAGTTTAGACATCGCTGTGGCTAACTGTTGTTAGCGTTTATTTTAAAATCCACTGTTTTTCCATCACCTTCCTTTTTGAACTCTCACACTACTGAAATTGAGAGGATTTCTCTACACAATGTTTTGCAGTACTGTATATCAAGACGAACTCTAATCATACCAAACACACATATGTAAAGTGTATGTTGTAGGCAGTGCACACAAATGAAAAAAAAAATCCCTTACCACTTATGGACAAACATACAGTAGTTGTACAAGTAACAAGAAATTATAATAGATAGAATAAATCTACAACTAAACATATTGACAAAATTACCACATTAATTGCATTTTGATAAGACATACATTTCACAATTATGTAAAAACAAATTTTCTTAAAAAAATTTGGAAATATGCAACTTTAGTTATTCTATTTGCCAAAAAACAAAATACAACTAATAATTATATATAATAAATGAGACGTATTGGTGTAAAATTAAACTTGGCTGTATGACAACACAAGTTGAAACATATAGAGATAGATACACAGACAAAGGCCAATAGACATTATGTCCAAGAGAGCTGTTTCCTGGTTTGCAATCAGTGAAATAGACTGTATACTCACCCACACAGACTTTGTACTTTTGGTCACAGGAGGAAGAGGTCAGAACTACAAAAGGAACCTGGCTTTCTCCCTTGAAGGGTGTAAATGTGTTCTACTGATGCTCTCTCCTGTTAACGGATGATAAAACCATACTGTAATGAGCGGCTGTGGCTGCATGGGTGGTCAGCTGATCTGCTATGACTGGCTGGCTGCTGAACAGGGTTTTTGGTTGGAGAGGCTGAGGTGATGCATGGACACATATTCTCTCTTCTTCCTTACAAATAACTCCCGCCTGTCTTGCTGTTCACCACCTGCCTGGTCATTTCTCTAATCAGCCTCCTCTCTCTTCTTCCTTACAAATAGTATGAAGGTTTTACTACAGTACACTACACCACACAGGAACAAAAACGCCACCATATCCACAGTTTACAATATCAAGAAAAGATTCAATTAAACAGAGTGTTGAAAAAAAGTCAAGTAACTTAAAACCTGCGTTATAAAACTAAGTAAATAAAAAGAACCGAGGTGTGTATACACCTCATAACCTGATAAACTAGTTAGAGAGCTAGAGATGTCATGTGTTGTGTCTTTGACCTGATGTTTAACGCTTTAGTTTTTCTATTCTCCAAAAAACAAAATACAACTAATAATTATAAACAATAATGAAATGAAAATTAAACTTGGCTAGACAACAAATGTTGCAACATACAGAGATAGATATACCATAATATACATAATAAAGATTATGTCCATGAGAGCTGTTTCCTGGTTTGCCATCAGTGCAATAGAGTGCATACTTACCCACACAGACTTTGTACTCTCTCCTGTTAAAGAATTATAAAAATATACCGTAAGGTGTGGCTGCATGGGTGGTCAGCTGATCTGCTATGACTGGCTGGCTGCTGAACAGGGTTTGAACAGAGGTGGCTGAGGTGATGCATGAACAGAAATTTGATGATCGCCACAACTCAAACTGATCCTTTTAAAAATGAGCTGACAAACAGTAAGGATGGTAAAAGTGAGACAAGGATTGATGGGGCAGACAACAAAACAGTGAATTCTACAATAGGCAAAGCAAAATAACAATAAATGACTTTGACTGACTTTTTTACAAGACCATATACTCCCATCTGTTATGCTGTTCACCACCTGCCTGGTTATTTCTCTAATCAGCCTCCTCTCTCTTCTTCCTTACAAATAGTATGAAGGTTTTACACTACACCACACAGGAACAAAACCTCCACCATATCCACAGTTTACAATATCAAGAAAAGATTCATCTGAACAGAGTGTTGGCAAAAAAGTCAACTAACTTAAAACCTGTGTTATAAAACTAAGTAAATAAGAAGAACCGAGGTGTGTATACACCTCATAACCTGTTAAACTAGTTATAGAGCTAGAAACTTCATGCGTCTTTGACCTGATTTTTAACCCTTTAATGTCCGACACCACATGAAAACTGCAGCAGTGGCAAAAGTAGTTTCACTCCCAGCAACAGGTTGAATCCGTCCCTGAAACGTAGCGTCTAACACCCAGACAGGCGTGTGGTGGTTTCTTACCAGAGTCTCTTCTTCTAGTAGTTTGTAGTTTCTTCGGTTCTAAACTTGTTTGGTTACTTTCGCTTTTGTCACGATGAAGAGGCGAACTCCGCAAACAAAAACGACCAACTACCTGAACCGCAGGTGTGGACGGATCGATCCTAATATCGATAATATCGATACCAACGCTAGTATTGATATCGATCGATACTGCGACAAAAACATCGATACTTTGGTTGAGTTTTTACTCCTCCCCACTGCTGCCGTGTTTTCAAAGACTAACTATCTGGTCTGTCTGCGTCTCTGAGCGTCTGCACCTGTACGTCAGAGCGAAGCAGACACGCCCCCGCCTCTTGCTTACTGCGGTCAAGTGAGCCGTCGTTCGTTCCTCCGTCGTTCAGCCAGCCGCGCTTCAGAAACGTCTTGCGCCCGTATTACGCGCTTTACAGCAGAGCACAAAACACAAAGATTTGTGTATTTTTACTGTATAGTTTTGGATTTATTAGTATTCAAAACTACCAGTTCATACTGTAATACAGTCAACTTTGATCATTAATAACTTGACTTTGGTGCATAGTTCCAGGCCCAGACCACTTTCCCTTTGTTCTACTAGAAGTGTACTATCACCACCCAAAGATTTGTGTATTTTTACTGTATAGTTTAGGATTTATTAGTATTCAAAACTACCATGTCATAATGTAATACAGTAAACTTTGATAATCAATAACTTGACTTTGGTGCATAGTTCCAGGCTCAGACCACTTTCCCTTTGTTCTACTAGAAGTGTACTATCACCACACAAAGATCTGTGTATTTTTACTGTATAGTTTACGTTTTAGCAGTATTTGAAAGTGCTTTGACATACTGTAATAAAGTCAACTTTCATGATCAATAACTTGACTTTGGTGCATAGTTCCAGGCTCAGACCAATTTCCCACTGATCTACTAGAAGTGTACTATCACCACACAAAGATCTGTGTATTTTTACTGTATAGTTTGGGATTTATTAGTATTTAAAACTACCAGTTCATACTGTAACTGTATGGGCCGTATAGTCAACTTTAATGATCAATAACTTGACTTTGGTGCATAGTTCCAGGCCCAGACCACTTTCTCCCTATTCTACTAGACGTCTACTATCACCACACAAAGATTCTTGTATTTTTACTGTATAGTTTTGGATTTATTAGTATTCAAAACTACCAGTTCATACTGTAACAGTATGGGCCGTATAGTCAACTTTATTGATCAATAACTTGACTTTGGTGCATAGTTCCAGGCCCAGACCACTTTCTCCCTATTCTACTAGACGTCTACTATCACCACACAAAGATTTGTGTATTTTTACTGTATAGTTTTGGATTTATTAGTATTCAAAACTACCAGTTCATACTGTAACAGTATGGGCCGTATAGTCAACTTTAATCGTTAATAACTTGACTTTGGTGCATAGTTCCAGGCCCAGACCACTTTCCCCTTGTTCTACTAGATGTGTACTATCACCACACAAAGATTCGTGTATTTTTACTGTATAGTTTATTAGTTTAGCGCGTAATACGGGCGCAAGACGTTTCTGAAGCGCGGCTGGCTGAACGACGGATGAACGAACGACGGCTCACTTGACCGCAGTCTCTTGCTTTGAGATCTCACGTGACTCAGCGACTCGGGCCAGCGGAAAAAAAAACAGGCGGAGGACAAAGAAGAAGAAGGATGGAAGCAAGAAAGAGTAGCAGAATGTGCTCATATTTTCAAGCCAAAAACGAAACAATGACAATTTGTACAATCTACAAAAATAGTGTTAAATACAATGGCAACACCACCGATATCGGTATTGGTATCTAAATCGGCGATACTGGTCCAGTATTTACTTGGTATTGGATCGACTCTAAAGTTTGCAGTATCACAGTACGTTTGTAAATTAAACTGTTAAAACTACATTGTAACAGCCTAATTTTCCCACCAGATTAAAAGATGGGAGAAGAGCTGATAAAGCGACTTGTTTTCTCGTCTTCCCGTCTTTTTCGTCTTTTCCGCGTGTGTGTGTGTGTGTGTGTGTGTGTGTGTGTGTGTGTGTGTGTGTGTGTGTGTGTGTGTGTGTGTGTGTGTGTGTGTGTGTGTTGAGGTCAACACTCAGGTATTCAAATGTGTCCACAGTCTCAGTGTCTGAGCCCTGGATGTTCATTAGCATCTGTGTTGTTTGACCAGTCGTCTGTGTGGTGGAGGGGACCTCCTGAAGTCAAGCACTAACTCTTTAGTTTTGCCGGTGTTTAGTGTCAGGTTGTTGTTGTTGTTGTTGTCACACTAGCCCACAAAGTCAAAGATGACCCCCCTGTACTCGTCCCCCAATACACATCCAGCAATGGTGGTGTCATCTGAGAACTTCTGGAGGTGACAGCGGTGGGAGTTGTGTTTAAAATCTGATGTGTACAGTGTGAACAGAAAAGGAGAGAGCACCGAGAGTAAGGGGAGAGTTGATGGTCCAAGCAGCCAGATGTTGGTCCACACCTGCCACCTCCAGCTTCCTCCTCAGCTGGCTGGATGGTGTTGAAAGCACTGGAGAGGTCAAAAACACGACTCTCTCAGTGCTCCCAGAGGACTCCAGGTGAGACAGGGCCCGATGCTGCAGGTAGATCAGGGGTGGCCATTCCTGGTCCTGGGCCGCTGTCCTGCAGGGTTTCTCTCCCTGCTGATCACCTTCATCAGGTGTGTCACTCAGCTTTTTCACCTTCGAGGTGATCAGCGGTAACTCGGACAGATAGAGTTGGTGAGTAGTGTGTTGCATATAAATTTACAAAAATCATTATAAGCCGCTATTTTAAGCATATTGACCTTAGTAAGATCAATCATATTGTTATAACATTAAAAGACTCCACCAGTTACATCACACTGGTTAGTACAGTATTTACCTTTTCCTTTTCTTACTTTCACTTAGGCTTCATAGATAGCTTCATGTGTGTAGCAGGCTGCATGCAGTGTCTGAAATAAATTAATAATAAATTAAATTAATTATAAATTAACTTCTCTAAAACAGTTCTGAACAAATTTGTGTTGTTAAGGTGAATAAACATATTTAATCATAATGAGAAATTGATTCATAAAATAAATCCCCTGAAAATATGTCAGCTAAGAACACCACATGCAGAAATATGCATAGTGAAACATCCAAACCATCTCATAGTTATAAATTCAGATGCTGGTCAAACTCCTTGATACACAGAGTTACTCACTGTTCTTTTCATTTTCCCCCTCTATCTTATATGCCACCATCGTATTTCATGTTAATATAGAGCAGTGATCTGTAACGGCTGGTAAACGGCTCTGTTGCGCTGCTGTCGAAGGGCTGGGTGCGCGGAATGTCCCTTGTAACGTTTTCCATGCTTTTTGTTGACAGGCGAGCTGTTGTCTTGTAATAGATAAAGTTCTGCTATCCATCTGGGGCATGTATTTATTGTTACATACATTCAACAGTAACTTAGCCTCAGTTGTGTAGGACTGTTTTGTATTTAATATATGGATATTTGGTATGGCTTTGTTTCGTTCATATTTCATTCAAGTCAGCGGATAAAAGTTGTATGATAAGATGAGTTTTACTATAGGACCAATTGGTGGCGGTACTGCACCTTTAAGGATACTGTCCGCTGTCTCATCTGTGGTTTGTCTGTTAACTGACGTTTGCTTCCCTCCTGCTTGTTTCAGCTGCTGTCAGCGTGTCTGGCCATCGCTCCGACAGCTTTTCTCAACCAGTGCTGTAGAGGAGGGAAAGACAGGTTAACTAGCGGGTCAAGGTGCTGCTGTTGATTTGGGTGCAAACAGTGGCAGACGCGACATCGCACTCAGCATTTAAAGCTGCTCTGCTCACACTGAATTACACATTACCGTCTGGTATAAAAGTACACGCAAGCACACCACTCATGTAATAGTATTATTTGACAAATGCGACTGCAACTTAAAACTGACTGTCATGACTCATTAGTAGAGTAACAGACATCAGATCAAAAAGAAAAGAGACAACGTTTATTATAAAATGACCACAGGGTAATTTAGACATTTTTGGTAAGGCTGACTACAAATAAACTGTAAATACAGCATTGAACATGTCACAACCCGAACAGAGCAGTGACTCAGAGGTTAAGAGGTTGTTCTTATGAAGTTGTGAGATTTTAAATCTCGCATGATTCTAGAAACTTTTGGATGCAGCTCTCAAAGTGTAGGCTTAAAAGCACACCAGAAGCATCTCCAAGTGTGAAGGGTTCCTCAGTGGTGTAGTGGGTAAGACGATGAGAGTAAGTCGCAAGGCGTGCAGACCTCATGATCGAATCCTGGGCACTGCTGGTTCCTGGATCACTCAACAGTCCTGAAGGGACTCCAGGGGGGGCCGTGTCCTCCCTGTGTTTCCAGAGAGGTGGAAAGGTTATGAAACTGAAAAGTAAAAAAAAAACTAGAATTTTGATGAACAAAAGCAACATTTACAACATATACAGTTGGAAGTAAAGGTTACATAGCTTGTGGTGTTTGTCATTTACTGCTTGAAAATTAAGAAATGTCTATTATATTATAGCACACAATCTGGAATCAACTTTAGCTACTGGCTGGATGGAGATTTGATCAATCATCAGTGTGTTTGTCAGAAGAACAATGAATAAAGCTTCTCCTCACATATACACTTCAAATAAAGTCAATTGATTCACAGAAAGATCAAGAAATGTGAGCAACAGAACTATTTATCAACTGTGGTGGGAATTTGTAATAAAGAAGCTCATGAGAGACTTGTGTAGCCCGTCTACTGTGTCTTGGAGTAGAAAGGGCCCTGAGTTCCTATTTTATAATTGTTTTGTCCTGGATAATGTCAGTAGTAATGTAAGCTCTTGACTTCTTAAGACACAGTTGTTTACCACAAACCACCAGGGAACATAACTGTAGAAAAATATAATTTCCCCCTTTAATTGTACATTAAATTAATAAAGTAAATTAAAAACAACTTAACCCTGTCAGTGCAAAATCTTACGCACAACATAAAGTACACTTACATAACAGTGCCACAAATATGCAATTGATTTCAAAGTCCACTTAAACCAACTGAAAACCAAACCGTTGCAGGCCTGATGCGTGGCTCGTGAGCGTTGAGACCCAAAACGTAATGGCCGATTCACTCACGTCCGAGCACTAAATAAAAACAAGTCCATACCTTAATCCTCCTCACGGTCGTCCAGCAGGACGCTGAGCTGCGCTCCAACCAGGAGGTTGCAGGTGTCCAACTCTGTGCCGCTGAAGAGAAGCTGGTCCAGCTGGGTTAGCTGACTGCTCCCGTCTCCACGTGCTGCTCCTTCCCACTCGTCGCTCTGACAAGAGGGCCTGGCGATAGACTTTGCGCAACTTCGTGCTGAAGTTTGCCTCCTTTACCGCTCAGTTCTTTGCACCTTCAGACTCTCTTACCGACAAAAAACTGAACTGGTTTGAGCTTCCACATGCAGTTCCTTCAGCTTGCTGAGGACTGTGGGCATTGTTGACGCCGCCTTCCTCTTGTTTCCCTGCAGCAAGCGGAGGAGGTTGTGCAGACAGAGAGCTCCCAGCAGCACCTCCTGCAGCCCAGCGATTCATCTGAGAAGCAGCAGCCCAAGAGATTACATGTGTCCAACATACCTTTCCGCTTCCGAGACCCTGACCTTCGTCAAATGTTTGGGGTGAGAAAACAAAGACACGCAATGAAGTAAACTCTCTGTAGGTTGTGGAGCGGTGGGGACGGACGGCAGGTGTAGTATCTAGTTTAGCTTCTGCGTTCACTCTCTAACTCCTTCACTAACTTAACATACCTGCTGTGTGTCGATGACACGTGTCTTTGAGCCAAACGGAGCTCTGAGATCTGACAGGACGACTATGGAGACGATACATTCAGTCGTCTGAGGCTGTGATAAGATCAGGAGTCGCTTCAGCGGCGCGGTGGCGGTACCGTGTGACCTGGCAGCCTGCGACGATGCTCGCATAATTGCTTCACAAGTGCCTTTAAGAAATGTAGAGATAAAGGGCAGATTGTATATTGATCTGAGTCACAGAGTCACAGTCAAGAAGATTCTTTTAATAGACATTCAATTACAGCCGCGTAGCGTTCCTGCAGTACATGTACATAGCCTGAACATAGCAACGACAAATTGATGCAGACTGATACTAATGCAGCAGCCAGGACTGGGGGGGGGCGCATGCGGTCCACACTCATACGCTCCGTCTCGTTTCTCCCTGTTAATGGTCGGGCTTTAAGGATTAATGACTGTGGCCGGCGCAGCAGCATTGCATTCCAGATTCCATCTGGGCTCAGCCTTTAACCACAATGGACCCCAGTGGCACTCTCCTCCATCCACTCAAAATAGGACTAGTGAGCAACAGGCTCAAGCTCCTATTATGGTCCTGCTAGACGACCGGCACAATGCAAACAAAGGCAATATGCGGGGGCATTATAGTAAATGGAATCCTGCGTCATTTCAGCAAAAGCTGTAATAGAAAAGCGATAGGAGAGCATTAAACAAAGCCGTATCAAGAAGTTCAATCAGAGGTGATGCAGCCACAACCTGGAGGTCTGTCGCGCCGTGGCTCACAAATAATACACATCTGATACATGCAGCTTATGAAGCCAGATTGCCGGCTGCAGCAACGCAGACACACAAGGCGACGAGCCACAGGATCAGAAAGAAATAAAAGCGGGTTCATTAACCAAGCTTATTTGAGTTTAATTCATAATTAGGGAAACACATTGGGAGGGAAATTACCAGGCCGGGGAAGATGCTAGAACGATAATTGCCATTCACAGCAACGATGTGCCGATTCAATTCTCTCATTGTCAAGATTTTTGCTGAAATCCAGTGTGTAATCTAGTACCGCGCCTTGAAGTCACACTCCGACCTGCGCCTCTCTAGATATTTACAGAGACTGACCACGTTTCTTGAATGACTTCTGATACGTGGACCCAGAAGCCGGTGGATGCGACCCGCTCCCCGAGCCCCACGCCGGCTGAAACCCGACAAGCCGATATGCAACACGGCTGTCGTCCCCTGGGCCTCGGCTGTTTAATTAATAAGCAGGCACTTAGCGAGCCAGCCACACGAGGGTCCTTACTGTCACATTCCCAGAGGTGGGGGTCCTAACTGAGTCATTAGATACTCAGCCCACATAAACCTCTCTCTGGCACACGCACACCTTCCAGCAGTGTGTGCACCAGGAGTTGGGTTTTTGCTAATGGACTTTTAATGACACCTACTCCTGTCTAATCACCTATTCCAGCATTCCAGGTAGCTCACTGTTTCCGGCGAGGGAATTCTCTCTAATGTGCCCTGTTCACGGCTACACTCTCATTTGCCTCCCCAATTATTCCACACGGCTCTGATTTTCGCCGGCGTCGCCTCCGAGGAGGTAACGTGTAATTATAATCCGAAGGCGTCAACGTATCGGCACAGGAACGAAGCCGTTCGAGAGCCTGATGCCAGCACGTTTGTGTTGATTGAAAGATTAGGGCGATAATAGATGGCGCGTTAACTATTAAGCCACAACACCTTTGTCTGAGACTTGAGATGATGAATATGAAATGTTTTTCATCCTTCTGCAAAGTTGCAGCAGCATAGAATCATCACAAGAACTCAGCATTTTCCCCTTCACCCAAATAATGGACTTTAAAATATTAAAATTTTATGCTGTATGTTCAGAAGCAGTGGTTAAAACATTGCATGTGGGTTGTGAGTTTTTGCACTTTATCCAGTAATGCATATACATTAATACTTAATCCTGCAAACAACAATGTGCAAAACATTTTATGTAGTAATATTGTTTTCAGTGTTGAATTTACATTTTTAACTTAAACTGAGTAAAATGCTCAGTTTGAGCAACAAGGTTTGAATTATTGATGTCTGAACTTCTTGCTCCTGATCTCATTTTGTAAATTAATATTATTAATAATAATGTCTTTATTGTATTTTCAAGTAACTAGCCAAGTTTGCACCAAAACCACAGACTTTAGAGGATTTCTGTTGAGTTTTCCGAATCAATCTTATCAGATGAACGAGATTGTAATCAACAGGACACGGGACCGTCCACACATGCAAACATGAGAGCAGAGTCAGTGTCATGAGAACATGAGAACACAGTCGCAGATAAATAACTGCTGTGTCCTGCAACATCTGCGAGCGTTTCTGGTGGACATCTTCAAGGCAGGTGCCACCGCTGTGACCTTGCCTCCTGCCTTTTCCGCTCGCTCCATGTATATTCATTTATTGAAATAAACTACGTGATTCAAGGTCTGCTTAGAGCAAGCACAAGGATAAGCATTATCATATATGCAAGGCTGGTGCTGCTTCAAATAGCTACAGTACAGCCAACCCCGCTCTGCACTTTTCGCAGTGATACTTGTGCTTTTATTGAGCACCGATCATCATCAGGCATCGGCCCCACCTTCGCTTCGGTCCCGTTAGTTCAGTTCAGCTTCTCAGTGATGCAAAAATAAATAAATAAGCCCATAAATATGACAGAGGAACATTCACCACCGACGTCACCGAGCTGGAAGTCGTGGCTGAAGCTCAGTCTACATAATTAGCTAATTAAAGTGAAGCATTGAGGGAACATATAGAAAGCAAACGCACGTTGAGACGCTGGGAGCAGATAAACAAATGTATGGTTCATCATTAGCCCTGATTGGCTTCCCCTTTCCTCTCATTATCGCGCCATATCCCAATGCTCCATTTCCTATTTTAAGTGTGAGGGTCTGTCCCTCCGCAAACAACTCTGCTCACTTCTTTTGTGTGTGTTTTTTAAAGGCGAGGGGGGAAAAAGCATGATGGGCATCATTAAGATCAGCGGTGCGTGCTGAGGCGTTGCGCTGCTATGGCAACTGCATCCACCATTGTAATGTTCATTACCACTGCACAGAGTTAGTCCTGAACGCACGCACACACACACACACACACACACACACACACACACACACACACACACACACACACACACACACACACACACACACACACACACACACCTCTTTATTACCACCACTGAGCTAACACAGCATTAAACAGCATTAAGAGTAAATGGATAATTTATTAAGATGAGGGGTGGAGGAGGGGAGTGGATACGACAGTTTAATTCAGAGCACTGAGTGCCTGACATTTTTGCAGCGTGGAGGGGAGGGAGGGGGGGGGGGGGGGGGGGGGGGGGGGCAATGTGGAGCGGTGCAGGGGATTTTGAGTTTAAATGCACTGAATAAGTTTATCTTTTCTGCGCTGGAGTGGGAGGGAAGCGGCTCTGCCATGTTGCCATGTTCTAATTATTTCCTCTCTTTATCCCCTGTGGTCCTCTCTCACTCCCCGTCTTCTGCAGCAATTTGGCAAGATTTTAGACGTGGAGATTATTTTTAACGAGCGAGGCTCCAAGGTAAGTGCGCTGAGGCCAAACAATTATAAACTCTCTCTCTCTCTCACACACACACACACACACACACACACACACACACACACTTTATTCATCCCATGCCTCCTTTCTTCACGCGACCCTGCGTTCTGCCCACTGTCTTCACAGATCTCTTTTACTCCATGTAATAGTTGTGTATAAAACTTGGTGCGAAATACCGTCAAATACTAGAGGACTATCTGTAAGCTGCAGGCTGAGTGAAGTATTGAGGCCCTGTACACAGGCAGTGATGTCACTAATGCAAACATGTGCACAATATATAGACATACAGACACATTTATTATCTTATCTTGCTACCACATAAGGATTGAAGGATGTGAAGTACTCAGCTGTGTCTAAAGCTCCATGTGCAGCATAGTAATAAGTAGACTGTGTATGTGTGTGTGGTCCAGACGTTCTCACCGTGACTCCACCTGTTTGTCATGACTGTCCCGAGCAGCCTGACGTCTCTCTGGCCTCTGCTTCTAGATTCAAACTCTTCCCGACCTGCAGCTCTGTCATCTCTGCTTTGTATCTCTCCTCTCCTCCCCTCTTGTTCCCCCGTCCGTCTCATCCATTCATTTCCTGACCTCCTTCTCTTCGCCCCCCACCAACCCCCACCCCACCTCATGGCCACTGCAGGGCTTTGGGTTTGTAACATTTGAAACGAGCGCAGACGCTGACCGTGCGCGGGAGAAACTAAATGGTACAATCGTAGAGGGACGCAAAATAGAGGTGCCTTCTCCTTCCTGTCGCCCACCCTGTTCTTTGACTCCCTTCCTCCCCCCTGACTCTCTCTCCTCTCTCTTCCTGCCTGACGTTTCCTGCAATACCCCCCTCCCGCCCCCCGTCCTCCTCCATCCTTTTGCTCTCTCCCACCTGCCTGCTGCACCTTGAACGCTGCATGCCGAACCCTGATGCGTAAGTGTGTGTGACACCAGGAGAGACAGATACGTTCGTGTGTGAGTCCGTCGCGCTGCGTTCTGCTTGGTTTCATCTTCTTATGGGTTGCGTTTTGTGCCATGTGCATGGAATTCCAGTGGTTTGTGATATTTGTTTGTGTTTTGCTAATTGTTAATGTAGACCCTGGGGTTGGTTAAAGTGGATGGAGACCCAACGTCACAACAATTTACAGGAGATGAAAACTCTTAAAATCATCTGCACTCACAACGTTCAGTTCGATTTTTCTACCATATAAAAGCGTCATACAGTAGTTTGTGTCTGCATGCGTGTTATGACCCATGTGTTTTATTATTTAACATCCGATGTGATCAGGACGCTTCTGTGGGTCGTAACAGCCGGAGGAGCCAGTCCTCACGCTTGTTCGAGCGCTGGCTCCTGAGTTTCCTTCTGCATGCAGCCTTTGCTGAAATGCTACAAAAGAGCAGCATGACGTGCGATGTGGTTGCTGTGCCCACGCTGTGTGTGTCTCCGGGGGTGTGTGTCCACGCGCTGACCTCTGTCTGCTGC
This sequence comes from Betta splendens, assembly GCF_900634795.4. Classification (NCBI taxonomy): domain Eukaryota; kingdom Metazoa; phylum Chordata; class Actinopteri; order Anabantiformes; family Osphronemidae; genus Betta; species Betta splendens. The sequence goes on along the minus strand of NC_040898.2, from coordinate 6,663,001 downwards.
TGACAGGTCAACAATGCCACAGCGAGAGTGATGACCAACAAGAAAGTAGCAAACCCTTACACAAACGGTGAGTCCTGCAATCCTCGAATTGCTTGAACAGTAGTTGGAGTGAAGGAATGAAGAGAATCTGGTAGATGATGATCTATGTGAATCCCGTGTGTGTGTGTGTGTCTCCTGTGCAGGCTGGAAGCTCAATCCAGTGGTTGGAGCTGTGTACAGTCCAGAATTTTATGCAGGTAAATAAGTTGAAGACGTGTGAGATCGACCACTTTGTTGATTACCTGAGTCTTTGGTTTGTACGTGTGTGTGTGTGTGTGTGTGTGTGTGTGTGTGTGTGTGTGTGTGTGTGTGTGTGTGTGTGTGTGTGTGTGTGTGTGCGTGTGTGTGTGTGCGTGTGCGCGTGTGCGTGTGTGTGTGAGCTGCAGTGGCAGCTCGGTTTTATTTGGGAGAAATGCTGAGGCTGTCTGCTTCCCTTAACTGCTCTCCTTTTTGCTCATTAGCCTGAAATCTGCTCATTCCCAGACAGCTTTACAGCACTCTTCTAAATATCCGCCCTGACAGAGAGAAGCGATCCATCTCTTTTATTTCCCCTTCACTCCTCTCCTGCCTTTTCTGGCTCTGCTTCACTACATATAAGTAAAGTGCTGGTGGATGTGTCCACCTTAAACATTTCACATGCCTTATATGATTAATAAAAAATGAGGTCTGCAAATCGGTGCATTTAGTTTTTGTGCCCAATTTAACCAACACCCTCAGTTTTTCTTAATTAGGTTGCACATTTATGTAAACTGGTATTTTAAAGACGCTTCAGATCTGGTGGCTCCAGACTTCAAGCCTCTGGTTTTACCTGCTCAGAGCTCAGGCCAGTGAAGTGTGTGTATCAGCTTTGACCTTTGCCCTCCAGACTGGATGTACCATTATGAAATATGATAACAGCAGCAACTTCACAAAGTAAAAAGTAAAGTGTAGCTTGTTGCATGAAATTAGAGGTTTCATTTGTCATTTTTCAGACAATTATATTGGTTTCCATCTTCTTAAAAAGTGAGCACGAGCTTTCGTTTCTCATGCTTCAACTTCAGTTGATGCTTTCATCGTTTGGTGGGTCACTGAAAATGCGTTTATTTCACTCTGATGTTTTGAAACCTTGCTGTTGCAATGTACAGTAGGATGAATATGTTTAGATTGATTTAGAGCCTCTTTACATGCACTATCATAAAACCAGCGTTGTCTGGAGCGGAAGTATTAATAACAAACCTACAAACACACATATGCAACATCAGCGGCACAAGAATCTCATACCAATGCGCAAAAATACTAATCAAAATGTATAACCTACACTTTCTGTAAACAACCCCGGATAAATCACCACCAATTCCCGTGCACTTTATGTCGGTATGCATCATGGAGGGCACTTCAGGCCTTTCTGTATCGGTGGATATTGCCTGTTTATGCTTTTTAGAGGACAGCTTGCTGTCAGGAAGAGGGTCCTGCTGTTATTTGTGGGCTATCGCAGCACCATTATAGCACACAGCAGCCATAGCTCATCATCAGATGGTATTCATACTGTACGTCACAACAATGGGGCCACAGGAATAACACACATGCATACATATGTAAACACACAGAGCTATATATGTGCTGTAGATGTCTGATGTGCAGAAAGGTAAACACGGAGGAGACCTCGGGGAAATGACATACTCCACATACTGTGATGCTGTATGTGTGGAGGAAGCGGAGGCAGGGACAGATCACATTTACATCACAGAGAGGGACACTGATGAATGGTGTGGTTCTAAGCTCGGCCTTAACACACACATAATACCTGCTGTTATCCATGCTCTGGGGTCTGATGTGTTCAGGTGATGACACTGTAGCACTAGTAGGCTGACATTTCTAGGTCTTTGAGGTCAGGTCTTAATGTGAATGAAGGTAAATTCGGTGAATTAAAGTCATTTTCCTTCTCCTTTTCTTGCCGTCCGTCACTCAGTGACAGGTTTTCCGTACCCCAGTGCAGGCGCAGCCGTGACCTACAGAGGGGCCCAGTTGAGAGGGAGGGGTCGGACGGTCTACAACACGTTCCGCGCCGCGCCTCCTCCGCCACCGCTCCCTGCGTATGGAGCGTGAGTACCTGCACGGCACACATTCAAATGTCCCACACACTGTCGCTACGCAGCCGCTTCATAGGAGAGAGAGGAAAAAGCTACGATGAAGCTCAGTGCGTGATGTCCTCTCTTTACAGTGTGGTTTACCAAGATGGCTTCTATGGAACAGAAATATATGTAAGTCAGAATCTATTATTTGTGAAGTTGTTTCATTTTGTTTATTTAGTTTAGAATATTGCCTCCCTAATGTCACGTTGACTGTCTCTCATCAGGGAGGATATGCAGCTTACAGATATGGCCAGCCAGCTAGTACTGCAGCAGCTGCATACAGCGATAGGTGCGTTTGTTGTTCTTTATATTTATCAAAAATGTTTGTATTTGTGTATTTGTTACAACAATCCCCCCGGACCCGGACCGCGTTCCAAACTGTACGAAACCCAGACGTCCCTCCCTCTACACGCTTCCTTCCTTCCCGTGCCTTCAGACCCACATCACCCAGGGCCTTGCTGCTGAGAAGCTATAGAAACAGGCAGCAAACATACGAGACTAGAAACTGCACGGTAACGTACAGTATAAATGAGAGGCTGCAGAGACTGCGACTACAGAGGAGAGCACACACAAACTTAATGAGATGACAGAAAGGAGAGACAGGAGCTACTGTGGGCGATAAATAAGTGCAGTAGAACCAGTATGAGACATCAGAGGTGTGTACTGTAGCTTTTCAAAGTGTAGTCATTTATTTCACTTTTGGCCACTAACTGATTGTTTCCCCTTTGATCATAATGCTATCTCCGTTTCTTTTCACGTGTTTCTTAATCTTTTGTCTTAGTCCTCCTCATTATTTGTAAGATAAAACACGTGTCCCCTTTTTCCTCGTAAACAGAAATGAATTAACAGAAATTGCTCATCCTTACCTTTACAACGCGCATTTATAGGGCGACATTGATTTATCCCAGGCTCGTCCTCAGCCTCAGTGAGGATGGACGACGTCTCCTAGAGCTCAGTTAAAGTTGACGACCCAGACCTTATGTTTCTTAAGTCATTGTAGTGTGTTAGTGCTCGCTATCCATTATCCAGCTGTTTGTTTTAAACTCAACATGCTTGTGTTCACCGCTGCATCGATGCAATCTGATACCGCGACTGTTGAAGAGTTCAGAGGCCTCCTACTGTGCACATCTGTAACCACGGCGACAGATGCAGGAGATCCTTCAATCCTCAAAAAACATTTGTGATTTTGTGTTTAAATCAAATTAGGACACAGCCTTTTTTCGACTGTGTTTTCATATTAAACAGGGCATCTGTCTGGTTTCTCCTCTACAGTTATGGCAGAGTCTATGCAACAGCGGATCCATATCATCACACGATCGGTCCTACAGCCACATACAGCGTGGGCACTATGGTGAGTCTGTCACTCGCTTCTGTCACAGTCCAGGTCATTTAGCAACTGCACTCAATCATTTCCGGTTTTATTTTGTACCACTTCCTGTTCAGTGCCCATGTTTTCAGTTCCAGCTTTACCTCCGGTTTTAGTTTGACGCACCTGTGCCCTGTCACTAATTACTCACCTGCTAACTATCCAGCCATCATCTTCACTCGGTATTTAAGCACCACCCCTCAGCCCTGCACCTTGCCAGATTGTCTTTGTGTATTAATCAGCAATCCAGCGTTATCCTCATGATCGTGAACCTGTGTATGACCTCGCTTCTCCTGACCCAGATTCCCGTCTCATCTCTGATCCTGCCGTGCCGTGAGTTTGACCCTAGCCTGCCTTGACCACCGCTTGTCTAAACCCTGTCTGTACTGAACCTGCCTGATCTGTGTACCGACCCTTGCCTGCCTGACCACGAGCGTGAATAAACCCTGTTGTTCACTGAGCCTTGTCTCCGCTGTGCGCGTGGGTCCGCTACCTTGAGTCCGTGACAGTACAATCTGGCCACACTCGGACCCAGCCGGCGTCTTGCATCGGTTTAAGGGCTGCAAGGGATTTTGTTTTGTGTACTCAGACAACGCGGAGTCGCTATGGTGTTTACCTGCTCGAGGCTGCCGGAGGACCTCCGCTGGTGCTTCGGGAAGCTCGCGAGGAATTACGCGGAAGCCCCCAGTCTGAAGGCGCGGCTCCGCGTAATAAAACAGGCGATCGCTATCCTGGAGGAGGAATTTTGGTGGCTTGACTACCCGGAAGTGCAGGCGCTTTTTGAGAAACTCCAGGCAGTACGGAGGGATCTGGCACGCGCTCTGCGCGCGGCGCCCGCCGGCGTCTCATCAGCTGTTCCGGCTGCACCGGAAAGCGCTCCTGTCGCTGCTCCGTCGAGTCAAGCTCACGTTCCTGTCGCTGCTCCGTCGAGTCAAGCTCACGTTCCTGTCGTCGTCCAGTCCAGCCAAGCTCACGTTCCTGTCGTCGTCCAGTCCAGCCAAGCTCACGTTCCTGTCGTTGCTCAGTCCAGCCAAGCCCATGCCCACGTTACCGCCATAGTTCCCCAGCCCAATCCTGTCCGTGCCGTGGATCCAGCCCCTGCCTCAGCCCTGGCGGTTGAGGAGGTGAAGCCCCCAGCTAGTCGCCGGAGGCCCAGACGGCGTCGACGACAGCCGGATTCCCCTGTCCAGGCTCCAGAAGACTCGGTCACGGAAATCAGACTGCCTCCTTCGCCAGCAGAGGGCACTCTAGCCCCATCATACGACATGCCCATCTCCATCGCAGGCATCCCAGACAGCATCTTCCTGCGGATCCGCGCCCAATGCGCCCCTCCGGTCCTGTTCCTGTTTGCACACTGGCTGAACTCCGCTGAGGCAGAGACCGACCCGGTAAGCAAGGAGCGTCACTTTCGTGAAGCCGCCCTGCTCATCGCCCGGAAACCTGCGCTGCGCGAGGCCCTGGGTTTCATTGAACCCCCATCAGATCCTGCACCCGTTCCTGCATCAGAGCCTGCACCCGTTCCTGCATCAGAGCCTGCACCCATTCCTGCATCAGAGCCTGCACCCGTTCCTGCATCAGAGCCTGCACCCGTTCCTGCATCAGAGCCTGCACCCGTTCCTGCATCAGAGCCTGCACCACGGGCCCCAGCGTCTAAGTCTGCACCACGGGCCCCAGCGTCTAAGTCTGCACCACTGGCCCCAGCGTCTAAGTCTGCACCACTGGCCCCAGCGTCTAAGTCTGCACCACTGGCCCCAGCGTCTAAGTCTGCACCACTGGCCCCAGCGTCTAAGTCTGCACCACTGGCCCCAGCGTCTTTGGCTGCACCACTGGCCCCAGCGTCTTTGGCTGCACCACTGGCCCCAGCGCCTTTGGCTGCACCACTGGCCCCAGCGTCCCTGGCTGCATCACTGGCGGCAGCAACTCCCGCCCTAGCCTCACCTCAGCCATGCCAAGCCTCAGCCCAGCCTGCAGCAGCTCAAGCCTCAGCCCAGCCTGCAGCAGCTCAAGCCTCAGCCCAGCCTGCAGCAGCTCAAGCCTCAGCCCAGCCTGCAGCAGCTCAAGCCTCAGCCCAGCCTGCAGCAGCTCAAGCCTCAGCCCAGCCTGCAGCAGCTCAAGCCTCAGCCCAGCCTGCAGCAGCTCAAGCCTCAGCCCAGCCTGCTCAAGCTCAAGCCTCAGCCCAGCCTGCTCAAGCTCAAGCCTCGGCTCCGCCACGCCAAATTCAAGCCCCATCTTTACGCCAGCTAGCAGGCACCTCTGGCCAGCCACACCAGGTCTCAGTTCCTGTTCCCGTTCCTGTCAGCCATATTGAGGCCGTTCCTGTTCCTGTCGGTCATATCGAGGCCGTTCCTGTTCCTGTCGGTCATATTGAGGCCGTTCCTGTTCCTGTTCCTGTCGGCCATATTGAGGCCCTGTTCCTGTCGGCTCCTCAGAGGAGGACACCGTTCTAGTTCCTGTCGGCCAAGTAGAGGCCGTTCTAGTCCCAGTTCCTGTCGGCTCCTCAGAGGAGGACGCCGTTCTAGTTCCTGTCGGCCAAGTAGAGGCCGTTCTAGTCCCAGTTCCTGTCGGCTCCTCAGAGGAGGACGCCGTTCTAGTTCCTGTCGGCCAAGTAGAGGCCGTTCTAGTCCCAGTTCCTGTCGGCTCCTCAGAGGAGGACGCCGTTCTAGTTCCTGTCGGCCAAGTAGAGGTCGTTCTAGTCCCAGTTCCTGTCGGCTCCTCTGAGGAGGACGCCGTTCTAGTTCCTGCCACTGTCTGCCCCTCGGAGGCCGCAGCCCCCGACGATCCCCAGGAGGGGGTCGTCCCGGCCGCAGCGTCTGCCGCAGTGTCTGTTCCAGCTCCGTCTCCGGCCGACCTCCCGGAGGAGGTCGGTCCAGCTCCGTCTCCGGCCGACCTCCCGGAGGAGGTCGGTCCAGCTCCGTCTCCGGCCGACCTCCCGGAGGAGGTCGGTCCAGCTCCGTCTCCGGCCGACCTCCCGGAGGAGGTCGGTCCAGCTCCGTCTCCGGCCGACCTCCCGGAGGAGGTGGTCGGTCCGCTCCTGGTTCATGTGTTTTTTGAGCCAATGTGTGCAGGTGCTGCCCCTGGAGGTCCGGTCCCGGGCACGCTCGCCTCAGCTCCTGGTGGTCCGGACACGTTCGCCTCAGCTCCTGGTGGTCCGGACACGTTCGCCTCAGCTCCTGGTGGTCCGGCCCCGGACACGCTCGCCTCAGCTCCTGGGGGTCCGGCCCCGGACACGCTCGTCTCAGCTCCTGGGGGTCCGGTCCCGGACACGTTCGTCTCTGCTCCTGGTGGTCCGGTCTCGGACACGTTCGTCTCTGCTCCTGGTGGTCCGGTTCCGGACACGTTCGTCTCCGCTCCTGGAGGCCCGGTGGCGGCCACGTCTGTCTCCGCTCCTGGTGGCCCGGGGCCGGCTACGTCGGCATCGGTTCCTGGTGGCCCGGCTCCGGCCCCGTCTCCACGTCTGTCTTCGCCTCTGGTTCCTGCCTCGTCTCCACGTCTGTCTTCGCCTCTGGTTCCTGCCTCGTCTCCACGTCTGTCCTCTCCTCTGGTTCCTGCCTCGTCTCCACGTCTGTCTTCGCCTCTGGTTCCTGCCTCGTCTCCACGTCTGTCTTCGCCTCTGGTTCCTGCCTCGTCTCCACGTCTGTCCTCGCCTCTGGTTCCTGCCTCGTCTCCACGTCTGTCCTCGCCTCTGGTTCCTGCCTCGTCTCCACGTCCGTCTTCGTCTCTGGTTCCTGCCTCGTCTCCACGTTCGTCTTCGCCTCTGGTTCCTGCCTCGTCTCCACGTCCGTCTTCGCCTCTGGTCCCAGCCTCGTTACCACGTCGGTCCTCGTCTCTGGTCCCAGCCTCGCCTCCACGTCTGCCCCTGGTTCCGGCTTTGTCTCCACGCCTGTCTTCGTCGCTGTTCCCGGCTTCCCGCCAGCTTTCGCCTCGCTTGCCCGACGGAGGGCCAGGTCCTTGGCGAATCCTGTGGCAGGGATGGCGCTGCCTCCTGCGTCGTCGGCCACCTCGGCTGGCCGGTTCCGGAGGCGACCACCTACCTGGAGGTCGCTGTTTCCTGCTTCGACGATGGCGCGGGCTCTGGCAATGCCGACCGCCGCGTCTTCTCAGTCCCCTGGAGCACCCCCGGTCTGGAGAGCACCGGCGCATGCGTTTGGCCACTGGAGGCAGCATGTTTCGACGTCGGCCTCCTAGAACTCTAGCCTTGTCTCCGGGCATAAGATGTGCCGTCTCGGCCTGGCGGCTGCACGGCCGTGACTCTCCTCGTCACCACCCCCCTTGAGGGAGTGCCTGAACTTTGTTACCATCCATCATGGACTCATTATTCATGGACTCACCTCATAGACTTGGTTCTGTTCTCTGCCACTCATTTCTTGTGTCTTCATTCTCATGTGTGTTCTAGTCCGTCGCCCCTCCTGCTTAGCTGTGTTTTCCTTTTTTTTCTTGGTTTTCTGTTGGTCGTCTGGGAATCCGCCCTAGACGGGGGGGTTCTGTCACAGTCCAGGTCATTTAGCAACTGCACTCAATCATTTCCGGTTTTATTTTGTACCACTTCCTGTTCAGTGCCCATGTTTTCAGTTCCAGCTTTACCTCCGGTTTTAGTTTGACGCACCTGTGCCCTGTCACTAATTACTCACCTGCTAACTATCCAGCCATCATCTTCACTCGGTATTTAAGCACCACCCCTCAGCCCTGCACCTTGCCAGATTGTCTTTGTGTATTAATCAGCAATCCAGCGTTATCCTCATGATCGTGAACCTGTGTATGACCTCGCTTCTCCTGACCCAGATTCCCGTCTCATCTCTGATCCTGCCGTGCCGTGAGTTTGACCCTAGCCTGCCTTGACCACCGCTTGTCTAAACCCTGTCTGTACTGAACCTGCCTGATCTGTGTACCGACCCTTGCCTGCCTGACCACGAGCGTGAATAAACCCTGTTGTTCACTGAGCCTTGTCTCCGCTGTGCGTGTGGGTCCGCTACCTTGAGTCCGTGACAGCTTCCTACTGCATGACCGCGTCAGTGCTGCTTTCTGATGGCGAATCGCGGCGACTAGAGCCGCTTGCTAACATGCCGTACTGTCTGACAGCGCTTCAACACAATAATACTAAACATTACAATAACTCACAGCGTTTTTGACATGCTTGATTAATATTCTTATAAGATCTTCAAGTAAATTACACCTTCCTACGGACATGTACTTTAATTTTAATCACTTTCAATGTTTAATGTGAGTCCTGCCACTTCAGTAAATGAAAAAGGGACTTATTCTGACGCTCCCCTTTCAATTTCATTTGGCCTGAAGCTACTTGCTAAGAAACTCAGCTGAGACTTGAAAATTCCTGTCCTGGAGTTCTGCAAGGGGACAAAGTCGTGTAGTCAATGTTTGTTTTTAGCTAGCTTTGCAGCTAACATCAAAGATGAAAAAAAACCTGATGTTGAAGGAGTTTTCTTTCTCGGGGTGTGGGCAGGGATTAAGAGTGGAAGTAGACAGAAAGACACAATTAGGGAGAGAGGGAGGAGTGGTGACGAGCCGGTGATGTGTGTTGGTGCAGCATCTACTACGGCCTAGTGCAGCTGCTAGCTAAAAGCCTTCATTAATCGCGACCACTTTTTCCTTTTCATTTACTTAATTACGAGAGTGGCCTGTGTCATTAATTGAGCCTTTCTTCTCTTTTTCCTTCAAATGATTCCTCCCTTTTTACATTCACCCATATTTTATCAAATTGTAATATAGAAACTCTGAATAAAATAATATGCTTCACTTTGTAAAATTTGGCATCAAAATAATATTTAATTAATTGTTGGAAGTGTGCGACTGATGAAAACATTGTTATTATTAAGTTAATAATATTGTTGGTCCTATGTATTTGATCACAGACAAAAAAGATCAATTCCACTCCTTGTACCACTCTACAGCAGAAGGTTAGGCTTGTGTTGAGTGAGCAGGTCTTTATGGGGCTTTATGCAATAAACCAGCACCAGATTTGACTAAAGTATGAAAGATCCACAATAAATCAGGGGTGTCCAGTCCTCGTCCTGAGCTTCTGTCCTGCTGGTTTTCCAACCCCTGATGCAAGTAAACGCAAGATCAAAAATCTTACATCCTGGAGGGAAACAGCTTTGCCTGTTACAGATGCTCAGTGTTCAAAGGGAGAGGAAACAATAATCAGGGAAGAAATCCTGCTCACAAATAGAAAAAAATAAAAAATCCACTTCACTAGATTAGTGATTGGCAACAAATAAATAAATTAATTTGAATTGTAAAAACGACATCTCATAAAGGAGTAAAGTTCATTTGGAGGAATGAGAGAAGTTAAGCTTATTCTTAGTATAACAGACAAAGGTTCTACCTTGAATACTGATCGAAGCTTTTTCATCTTTGATGTTGCAGGCTAGCCTTTACAGAGGAGGGTGCAGTCGCTTCACTCCCTACTAGAAAAGAGGGAGACGCGTCCTCTTTACGTCCCCACAAAACAGACACTAAACAGCCGCACATGAATACACACAATAACCCTCTCCACCCGCTACATGGAAAACTAAACGCAAAATCCTTCCAGGAGGTAGACTTGACCCTGAAAGCCAAGACTTATTTTCACAGTGTGTATTCAATGTCACCTTTTGATGTAATGTACTTAATTTGGGGGAGGAAATGTGATTATTTGTTCCAGTACTCGTGTGTGTTGTAGAAAAATGAAGTTGAGAGCTGTCTCCTCCCTTTATCAGCCTTCTGCTCTGTACATCTCTGTACATGGCTGCTCAGCTTTCACTCATCCTCCATCGCCGTCTCACTCTCACTCGTTAACAGTGCCATTCCAGTTTGAGCAAATCATTTTAGTTTGGATTTACCGCATATGTCATATAAACACTCAAGCCCCTGGGAGCTTGAACAGGGAAGGATGCATGAAAGTCATTCTCAGTCAACGTGGCTGTTGACAGCAATTAACATACTGTCTACCAGCAACTTGTATCCAGCCAGTGCATCTAGAGACAGCCTTCATTAGTGCTTTTCTGTGTCTTTGCTGTGAGGAAACATGATGGAGGCAGTTTATCATTTCCAATCAAGCATCTGCCTCAGGCCACCATATTGATTGTAAAGTAAAATACCGGATATCTCTTCAGTTTGATTAGTTGTCTGAGGAACGAGTTGTCACGACGATCTCTGTCATGGACAATAAAAATGTAGAGATAACACAAAAAAAACACACACACAGTGTGTGAGGAGAAGCAGCATCCAAGGCGGATTAGAGATAAGAGAGTCCACTCAATGAGCACTAATCTCATTAGAAGATATTTCAGTGACTGCTCCTGTGTTGTCTTTGCTCTTGCTGCCTTCCTGTTTTCAGTGAAATCACGAGGAAAGGAGAAAAGCGTTGGTCCTCGCTGTAGCAACCATACTAACCCAGATGAATGTACACGTATGGTGCTTGGATATCTGCTCTTAAAACCATTCATGTCAATAAAAACCTGCTTTTTGTGCTTCTTTTATCCATCATCCTTGAAATGTATGTATGTCTTAAGGCTACAAGAGCCAATTGCCTGTATTTGTGAATCATGGAGAGACGTTATATAAGATAGTATCTGTTGTTGTACAGTGACGCTAACATTAGATTCTTGAGAGAGAAAATATATATCAAAACATAGCAGGTATGTTTGGGTTTTTGTACAGCTACATATGAGTAGTACGGGTTGGATATATTTTATAAAACAACTATAGGCTTAAACTTGTTTACATTGGATTTAATGTCTTTCTATGTGTCTGTGGTCACAGTGTGTGAGACTTGTCTTATTAAACTATAGGGGTTTCCTCTGTCTGTAGCAATGTTTCTACATAACTTTCATGTTTCGCCGCTCTTTTATCATTAGGACGAGTAAAAAGCTAAAAGAATGTAACATCTGTTTGATCACAGGAATTATAGTACAAGATGAAACATTTTTAAATAGTGTAGTATAGAATTATAGTCAAATATATATAATATAAAACCTGAACCATTACTTGCCCTTTACCTAAACATATTAGTAACTATACAACTACCAAATCATGAAAAGCTAACTAGCGATAATATTTTCTTGACTTTTTTGCATAAAATTTTAGCATGGCCTTCTCCAGTTTAAATACAAATGAAAGATAACATAGTTTAGATCAAGATAATTTTAGCATTTAACATTAAATAAAATTAAGACTAAGATAAGATGAGTCTGATTTTGATTTGCTGCTGTTCGGTCCCATCACGTTGAGACCGGTCGCTAACAATATTTGTCCTAATCCAAGCTGCTGTTAAAGGCACTTTTTTCACCGTGTGATATTATAATTTTTTTCATTTGTGTAACAGCAATGAAACTATTTGTTTACAGAATAACATCCCTGTTTTAATGTCAGTGTTTTTGAGGCATATGTTGAGTTAACACCCTTATTGTTTCATTTGCAAGGATCTTTTATTATTACAGAATATGATGTTGACAATTTTTATTCCTTTATGGTTTGATTAATGTGTAATCAAAAGGGGGAGTGTTATGGGAAAAATTGTCTCTTCCTTACTTCTATGCAGTTATTATATGATTTATGACTTATGTTCTGCAATTAATATCTTATGTTTTGTCTTACTGTATGCATTTGACATTTGACCTACATTGTTCAATGGTTGTCTCTGCCTGATAGAATCTCAACTCTAGCTCCCAAACCCAAGGTCAGGGAGTTGTGTCTCTGTCTGTTGAGACTTGGTGCTCCTTTCTCACAGATAGTTGGACGTCAGCAATGCAGGTGTGAGAATGTAAATATCTTCACACACACTGCGACAGGGAGGAGATGGTGCATGTAATTTGATTGGGTTAGAAAGACATTCCACCCTAGTCGGACAGAGAAGCTAAAAGGCAGAAGCAACTTGAGGATCGTGGGCTCTTTGCATCACACCTTCGTGGTGTGTGCACTGATCTCCCCAGGTTTGTTGATGTGCACGATCAACATCCATGCTTTTTATTTGCTTTCCCCATTATTTTTATTCTCTTGATTATTTCAATATATCGCACAAAAGGACAACTCTCTCATCTGCTTCTTTATGGAAAATTTCCACCACACTCATGTAATAGTATTATTTGACAAATGCGACTGCAACTTAAAACTGACTGTCATGACTCATTAGTAGAGTAAAAGACATCAGATCAAAAAGAATAGAGACAAGGTTTATTATTGAAGGCCTGAATCCCAAAATAATGCTAGATGTTTTTAAGGTCTTGTTGTGAAGTAAACGGTAAATACAACCTTAACCATAGTATTCCAAGAGATAAGATGCTGCTGCTGTAAAGACAGGTTGTTGGTTCAAGTCCTCCATACCTGTAGATGCTTTCAAGTTCTTTTTGTCCAAATAAACTATAAATACAACATTGAACATGTCACAACCTGAACAGAGCAGTGGCACAGAGGTTAAGAGGTTGTTCTTGTGAAGTTAGGTTGAGGGTTCAAATCTTGCATGATTCTAGAAACTTTTGGATGCGGCTCTCAAAGTGTAGGCTTATAAGTGCGCCAGAAGCATCTCCAATTGTGAAGGGTTCCTCAGTGGTGTACTGGGTAAGACGATGAGCGTAAGTCGCAAGGCGTGCAGACCTCATGATCGAATCCTGGGCACTGCTGGTTCCTGGATCAAACAACAGTCCTGAAGGGACTCCAGGGGGGGCCGTGTCCCCCCTGCGTTTCCAGAGAGGTGGAAATGAGGCCTTATGAAACTGAGAAGTAAAACTAACTAGAATTTTGAATAAAACTAAAATTTAATTGACTAAAACAGACAGTTAAAGGTTACATACATGTTTATTTTATTATAGCACACAATCTGGAATCAACTTCAGCTACTGGCTGGATGGAGGTTTGATCAATGATAAGTGTGTTAACAGTCAATAAAGATGAAGAAATGTGAGCAACACAACTATTTATCAACTGTAAACGAAGGAGGAAGAAGTTCACAAGGAATCATCTGGTACTGGTTCAGAAAGAAACTGGTTTAATACATTTATCTGAAAACGAGACAGACATGAACAGACTGAACTATGTTCAACAGGGACAACGTTTCTCTGACAGGATCAAACTTGACAAATCACACAAAGACACTGAGGAACCCGGTGAGATCCAAAACCCAGGATAAAGAGGTTCAGTGAATGTGGTGTTGAAGGTGTGAAGGTGGATCAGTTTATCAAAGGAGACTTTGTAGAAGGACAGAGAACCAGCAGGACAGTCCACATACACTGATACTCTGTGAGACACAGAGGAGGAGATGAAGGTTTCTATGTTATTGTGGCAGACAGAGTAACCAACATTAGAACAGTTCAGACTCCAGGACTGATCATTGTATCCAAACAAACAGTCATCACTAATTCCTTTCCTTCTGATTCCTCTGTAACTCACTGATATAGCAACCTCTCCTCTCCACTCAACCTCCCAGTAACAGCAACCAGTCAGACCATTACTACACAGCAGCTGAGGAAAGTGGTCAAATCTGTCTGGATGATAAGGATATGACTGATCCTCCTCCACACGTGTCACCTTCCTGTTGTTGTCAGACAGTTGTAGGTTCTCATTCACTGTGTTTGTGTCGATGATGAGTTGACAGAAATCTGATGGAGAGAACAAGACACAATCCAGCTGCAGTTATTGATCTATCATCAGTTTGATGACGACTCATGACAGTTTGAAGATGGTTGAATGTTGCTGATCTCAGTACAAACACACTTACACTTGCTCAGACCTGGTCTCAACCATCGGACTCCACCAGGCTCCACCCTGAAAGGAGGAGGGGGTCAGAGACATGCAGACATGGACATTACATGGATCTCACACATTGTTGTAGGATTGTGTTCAGATGGAGCCTTGTATGTAGGGATGGACATTCAGTAACAACTAAGTGTTGCGAGTCAGCTTCCGTGGCATTAAGACCCTCATGTCTGGTTCATTTCCTGTCACGTCCTGTTATTAGGTTAATAAGAGTCACCTGTTTTAGTAAGTATTTAAGTTTCTGGTTTGGGTACAGTCTTTGTTGGTTCGTTATCCCTATCACTTGTTGTCTATACGTGTTACCGTGTCATCATGCTCTCGTGCGCCATCCAGGTTTGTGTGTTTGTTTACTGATTGTGTTACGTACTGTTGTTTGTATGTTTTGTGTTTTTAGGATGGTCATTTAGTTTCCTGCTCTGCAGTAATCTTCAGTTAACCTGTGAGTTATGTGTTAGTTTGCATTGTTTATTTCTGGCCTATCCTGCATACGCAGCGTCTTGAGTTGGCATTGTCCTCTGTATGTTTTATTTATTAAATCATTTATTGTTAGTCCTGTCTGTGGGTCGTGCATTTGTGTCCTCCCTTCCAGCAGAATACTGTTCAGGTCCAGTTTGACCCCTGCTTGTAACACTAAAGAGTTGGATCCTTATTTTGGAATCTATGGAGCAGGAGGTGACGTGGAGAAAAGCTTTAACTTCATCACTTTTGGTGTCAGACACCTGCTTTCAGTCTCACTCTGTCACAACCAAACTAATGTGACACCACAGGAAGCAAAGCCTGAATGTGTTTATTATCACACACTCCAAGGTTGGGTTCTAAGTTCATACAGCTCCACATCCCCACTTGCTCCTCCATCAGACACTGTGTGTAGTTGTGTCCATACCTGAGAGTGTCCAGTCTCCAGTGTGGATCCTTGACTCCAGCAGACAGCAGCTCCACTCCTGAGTCTCCTGGATGATTGTAGCTCAGGTCCAGCTCTCTCAGATGGGAGGGGTTGGAGCTCAGAGCTGAGGCCAGAGAGACACAAGCTTCCTCTGAGAGCAGACAGCCTGACAGCCTGAACACACAATGTTAAAGCACACTTTTTCAATTCAATTTCATTTACAAATCGCAAAATCACAACAAAGTTATCTCAAGGCACTTTACAAAGTAAGGGTTAAGACCTTACACAACTAAACCCAACAGATCCCACATACAGCAAGCGTGTGGACTCTCTTATCTCTAATCCGCCTTGGATGCTGCTTCTCCTCACACTTCCCCTCTCCCTGCGCTATCGACTCCCATCTTTATGACCTCATCACACTCAGCTGCTTTACTGCTCAAAACTTTCTTGGCCTGTGTTGCTTTTTAGCTCTGTGCCGGTGTGTGTGTTTCTTTGTGTTATCTCTACATTTTTATTGTCCATGACAGAGATCAACTCACAAGGCAGAAGCAACTTGAGGATTGTGTAATCTTTGCATTAAACCTCTGCTGTATGTCCCGATCTCCCCAGCTGGATTTTGATTTTCTTTTCAATTTATTTATTTATATAGCGCCAAATCACAACAAAGTTATTTCAAGGCACTTTACAAAGTAAGGTTTAAAACCTCCCAACTAAACCCAACAGATCCCACATACAGCAAGCCCTTCAATTTGATAGCAACAGTGGAGAGGGAAAAACTCCCTCTCTAACGAAGAAGAACCCTCCAGCAGAACCAGGCTGGATGTGGGGGACCATCTGCCTCGACCAGTTGGGGTGAGGGAATAGAGAGAGAAAAGCACAGCAACAACAGAGCACAGGCAGGATGGTTGGATTCGCAGCTGCCCATCACAGACACAAGGCTCTGAGTCCAATGATACCTGTGGGTGAGGACAGAGTGGGGGAGAGAGAGAGAGAGAGAGCGGGAGAGAAGCACAACTACTGGAGAGAAAGAGACAGTTGAACATAGGTTTAGTTTAGAACATTAGTTAGTTGAACATAGAACAATGATGGGAGGATGTTGGACAGAAGAGGTAGAAGGAAACATAGGAACTTAGTGTATAAATTCCCCCAGCAGTCTGTCTATTGCAACCTAAATAAGAGATGGGTCCTGTGACTAACAATCCACAAAGGTCGAGAGTGTGTCAGCTTCTCAAACCTGAAGAAGTAGCGGGTTCCAGAGGCGAGGAGTTTGGTAGCTAAAAGCTCTGCCTCCCGTTCTACATTTAAAGACTCTAGGAACCACAAGTAGCCCAGCGCTCTGAGAACGAAGTGTTCCGCTTGAAGCATAAGGAACTATAAGGTCTTTAAGATAAGGAGCTTAATCATTAAGTGCTTTGTAGGCGAGTAGGAGAATTAAATTTTATCCTACATTTTACAGGCAGCCAGTGCAGAGAAGCTAATGTAGGAGAAATGTGATCTCTCTTTCTAAGGACTTTCTAAGTCCTGTCAGAGCTCTGGCTCTGACAGGACTTAGAAATTTTGAAATTTCTAAGTCCTAAGAAATTTTGACTTAGATTTTGAATAAGCTGTAGGCTTTTTAGGGAGCTGTTAGGACATTTTATGAGTAAGGAGTTACAGTAGTCCAGCCTAAAAGTAACAAATCAGTTTATATATATATATATATATATATATATATATATATATATATATATATATATATATATATATATATATATATATAACATGCACATTGTCAAGTGCGTTTAAGGTGGCGGACCCACATGCACAGCTCCAGACAGGGTTGGGTAAAATAAAACTGTCTTTATTCTTACTCAGGCAAGGTCAGTTCAGGCAGGGTCATACACGGTAAGGCTCGGTGACAATACAGACTGGGTGCAGGCAGGAAAAAAGTCAAAAAACAAGCAGGGTTTGTTCACAGGCAGACTCTGCTACGGTACAGACTGGGTGCAAGACAGAATCAGGTCGAAAACAAGCGAGATCGTTACCAGGCAAACAGGGCTACGATTACAGACAAGGATCAGGCAGAACTCAGGAAACGATGGTCAGGAACAGGCTTGAGGTCGGATGCAAGCACGGTAAGGTAACGCTGGATAGTGGTGAGTACACGCAACGATCTGCCAACTGGTACAGGTGACTATGGGTGCTTAAATGCAGGTGAGTGATTACAGATAGCAAACAGGTGTGTGAACTGAGGACCGGAAGTTAAGCGGAAACTAACATGATATGACCAGAAACGGAAGTACTTTCAACATAAAACAGGAACATTGTGTAAACCGTGACGCATTAACTTGAACATGAATAAATAGGACTTAAACTAGCCCAAGGCTGTACCTTTAATTTCAATTCTATGTTCTAATCTCTGTAATAAAATGTTATGATTGTCTATATCAAATGCAAATGTTATATCAAAAAGACTAACGCATGGCCTGAACGACAAGACTAAAGCATGGCATGAACAACGAAGGCTACTGCAAAACGTGAAACACCAGTTGGATGCCTTTGCACTTCTTAAATGCCAAGCTACGCGTGACCGACCGGCAACCGAGCCCATCAACAGTTCAAAGCAGTAACCAACCTGACATTACCAGCATGGGGCGATGAGGTGATAATGATCCAGCACCGAGCGCTGGGCTGCAGGAATCTCTCAAGTGAGGCAGAGGGGAAGCACAGGTGTGGCAAGTTGGGCTGATTGCCAGAGGGAAAGAGAGGTAGTGGGCATGGTGAGGGAGAGGGTGTTGTCCAGGGTAAAACCATAATGGCTGGCAGAGCCAGCCCAGGATCCGGACAAGTTTTCCAGGGTTCAGAGTAAGTTTTTTTCAATAAAGGTCGGATCACAGCTACCTTAAAAGCCTGTGGTACATAGCCTAAATGTAAAGATCGGTTGATTTGATTTATTATGGATGATCTGATTAAAAGGTAGAACTTCTTTGAGTAATCTGGTTGGGATTGGGTCTAAAAGACAAGTTGACGACTTGGAAGAGTTGATTATTGAGCTTAACTCCATATGAGTTA
This sequence comes from Betta splendens, assembly GCF_900634795.4. NCBI lineage: Eukaryota > Metazoa > Chordata > Actinopteri > Anabantiformes > Osphronemidae > Betta > Betta splendens. The sequence goes on along the minus strand of NC_040898.2, from coordinate 6,644,805 downwards.
TGGGGAAGAAGCTGTCTAGGTAAATTTAAAGTTGATGGATCTAGACAGTGCTTTCTGTCATTTGGAGGAAGTTGCTGCTGAATGTCTTCTCTAATGGTGATAATTTTATTAGTAAAGTAGTTCATAAAGTCATTGCTGCTGAGATTTAAGGGGATAGTAGACTCAACACAGCTATGACTCTTTGTCAGCCTGGCTACAGTGCTGAAAAGAAACCTGGGGTTGTTTTTGTTTTCCTCAATTAGGGAGGAATAATATGTTTTTCTAGCAGCACAAGGTGCTTTTTTATATATTATTAGATTGTCCTTCCAGTTTGCAGTTTTGTTGGAACGCCACTGCCGTTCTAGTTGTCTAGTCCTTTGCTTTAGGCTGCAGATCTGAGTTATACCATGATGCTAACCTCCTCTGATTTACTGCCTTTTTCTTCAGAGGAGCCACTGTGTCTAACATTGTACTGTACGTAGAGAAGCTGCAGCATCATCTACAAGACAGTCAACCTGTTCATAAGGATTAAGGTGACTGTTCTCCTCTGTGCAGCTACAAGATAATGAGGCAAAAGATGATGGAATCATCTGCTTGAATCTGGCAACAGCGTTGTCACATAAGCATCTACTATAGTAACAATTTTTTCTAGCTGCTGTGTAGTATATTTATGTATCATATCATATATTATTATATAGGTAGTGAACAATCTGTTCGGGTTAGGTTAAGATGCAGTGACTGTTCCTCAACCCTTGCAGTTTCGCAGGGTCGTTGTCTGGGGAGCATCTGGGATAGACTCCAGGAAACAGACATTTACATTTACTTTTAGCAGTAAAATTGATCATTGCTTATGAGAGAAGTACAGAGAGTAGATGGGTTTGTGTGGGGTGGGGTGAAAGAGTTTGCGTAAACTGGGTTCGCAGAATCCGTGTTCGCAGAATCTGTTGTTGTTAACAATGTTTATCCGAGCTGTTCCTAAGGAAATATTCAAAATGTCACGCCGACCTGGGAAAGGAACTGGGAGGTTGATGGTGGGCCAGATGCAGCTGGAGCTGGACAGATAACACGGCCCGGCGCCAGGACTTTCCAAGTAGCCGAGAAAAACATCTACACGTCCTTATTTGGACATGTGGAAAGAATTTAGGTGGTGGTTAAAAGCAGGCCTTCACAGGCTGGGGTTTTCAGAGCGCTGCGCAGAGGGTCCGCTGGTAGCACACAGCGGACCTTTTCCGACCTCTCGGTTCTCTCTGCAGAGGAACAAGCAGGTGAATTCGGTCTCTGCCTCTCTTCTTATTACTCTTTTGTAATCATTATATGATTGTTTTAATTTGTCATGTATAATAAATTTGTATGCTATTAATTTAAACTTCAAAGTTGAGTTCTTGTGAAATCTCTGTCGTGGTTGAAGAGAATAGAAATACACGACAGCTGTAAGGTCAACTATGCTAAATTCATAATAAGAAATGGTCAGATAACGGAGGCATTTGGGAAATAATTATTAAATTATCAATTTCAACCCCATATGTCAGGACAAGATCGAGGGTGTGGTTAAAACAATGAGTGGGTTAATTTACCTGCTGAGTAAAACCAACGGTCTCTATTAAGGAGTCAAAAGCAGTGCTGAGACAGTTACTGTCAACATCTACATGAATGTTAAAGTCTCCCACTACAATGACTTTATCTGTGCTAAGAACTAAGTCAGATAAGAATTCAGAGAATTCAGTTAAGAACTCCGAATATGGAGCAGGAGGACGGTAAACAATACAAAACACAACTGGCTTCTGAGTTTTAGAGTCTGGGTGAGAAAGGTTTAGAGTGAGGCTCTCAAATGAGTTATAACTACTATAATTATAACTACTATTTTAGATTTAGGAGTAATTAATAAATCTGAGTTATAAATTGCTGCTACTCCTCCGCCTCTATCTGTACTTCTTGGAACATGATGGTTAATGTGACTCTTTGGAGTCGACTCATTTAAAGTAACATATTCATCCTGCTGCAGCCAGGTTTCAGTGAGACAGAACAGAATAATTTAATAATTTAATAAAACACATTTTATTAACTTACTGTTACTTTGTTCTGTAAGAGGAACTGTTTTGATGTTTATTAATTTCTAGTAAGTCACTCCTCTTTGATTTGTTTGTGACTTGTATAGTTTAGGTGGTCGGGGAGCAGACAGTCTCTATGCGATAACTAAGACTAAGAGTGGCTGGCGGCTGTAGAGAACATGCAGAGAGGCGTGAGAGACTGCGACTCTGCGTCCTGGGCTCCACTCTGAGTTGTCACGGAGTGGGGAGACTAAGCAACATGGCCATGTTACTAGAAAGCAGAGAGGCTCCGTTCAACGTGGGATGGACGCCGTCTCTTCTAATCAGCCCAGGTTTTCCCCAAAAAGTGCTCCAATTAGCCACAAAGCCCACACCGTTTGCAGGACACCACCTAGACAACCAGCTGTGGAGCGATGACAGCCGGCTATACATGTCATTGCACTTACATACTACAGTTTGGATTAGAGGCACATTTGATCATCTACAGTGGAGAGAAACACTAAGAACTGTTTAATAGGTCCCTACTTGAAATGTGATCTGATCATCTGTCACACACTGACACAGCTGGTGAACAACCAGTAAAACAAAGATGGAGGAGTTGAAATCACTTCACATCTCATTTAATATATGTGATTAAGAAGTTTACACAGAAATGTGAAGAGTTATTTGATCCTCCACAGTTTAGACTTCCTGCCTGTTTAATAACTTGGTTCTGTAGTTTGAGCTCATTAAAGGACTTTACAGACAATGAGAGTGTGAGTGTTGTGCATATTTCTCAGATGATCTTTAGCTTCATGAATCCTGACCTGAGAGTCTCCAGTCGACAGTGAGGACTCTTCAGTCCAGCACACAGTAGCTTCACTCCTGAATCCTGCAGGTTGTTGTTACTCAGGTCCAGTTCTCTCAGACTAGAGGACTGAGAGCTGAGAACTGAGGACAGAGCTTCACAGCTTCTCTCTGACAGGTCACACACACTCAGTCTGAAACATGAAGATGTGGGTTAAAATGGAAATGAAACCATTCAGTGTCTCATGGTGTTGTCATGATTTTATTAACAACATCTTTGTATCTTTATTGTGATTCATTGGTTTGATCCATGTCGTATTGATGGAGACAGAACCAACAACATGATCCTGAATAAAAATGTTCCTGTCTAAACTCTGATAAACACCAGTGAACTTCAGGCTTCGTCACCAGCAGAGGACAGAGACACTGACTCCACACATGCTTTAGTGTGGACCAAAGTGTCTCCATAGGATCCAAGCTGTCAGTGACCTTTGACCTTCTCCACTCCTCTGGAACAGCTGTGCTTCCTGCTGCAGGTGGTTCTGTGATGCTGCTAGAATTCATTTCATCTTCTCTGCTCCTCCTCCAATCAAACATCATTCACTGTCTGTGGTGATTGATGAGCATTAATGAGCTTCACATAACTATTTAGTTCTGTGTGTCAGATTTGTCCTGATCACTGATGTTTAGTGTAAAATGAGTGACTTGTTGTTGCTTGTGTTGTCAGCACTGATTCACAAGCTGCTGCTGAAACTAGTAGAAAACCAGATTTGTTGGATCAAAGACTTCATCTGGTTCCTTTCATTCATCGTCTTCTGTCTAAATCTGAACTATTCTGTGTCGTCTGATGGAAAATGTTCAGACTAATGTTTGGATCAAACTCCAAACTGACCATTATTGATGAAGTGAATCATCTTTAGAACTGATCCCAGTCAGATGGATGTTCTCTCCTCTGGTTCTACATGGAACCTAGAACCTTCTGTAGCAACATGTCTGCAGCCTCATATTCATGCTCCTGTTTCCTGCTTGTGTCTCTACAAAGTGACATCATTGTCTGACAGGAAGCATCACACACAGGTTGAAGTGTCGCCTGTTGATGGAGACGAAGCACACGCCACTAAAGATCCTTCAAACATGTGGAGACATGATTTGCTCTGAGTCTCTGCTGCTGTGTCACATTTAAAGAAAAAGACGTCACAAACTTCTGTTCATGTGCTTCATAGACTTTATAGATTCCATTCATGCAGGTTTCTGACACATATGAGTCTATTTTTCAGTTTTAAGTGGAGACGTTTGAAGTGACGAGCTGAAAAACATGAACCAGGAAAAACACTGACCTCAGAGTCTCCAGTCGACAGTGAGGACTCTTCAGTCCAGCACACAGAACCTCCACTGAGTCCTGCAGGTCGTTGTTACTCAGGTCCAGATGTGTCAGATGTGACGGGTTGGACTTCAGAGCTGAGGCCACAACTTCACAGTGAGTCTCTGTGAGTCCACAGCCAGAAAGTCTGTGATGACAGAAAATATAAAGTCTATAAATGTAAAATGACTTAATGAATGTTGATGCTGAAGCAGCTGTAGCTCAGTTGGTCTCATCCATCACAAAGTGTGAAGCTCTGTTGGTTCCACCAGATCCCAGAGATTAGAACCAATGTGTGTCTGGACAGAACCAGAAGAACCAAAGACAGATCATAGAAACTTGTTGCAGACGCTTCATCCACTGAAAGAAACGACCTGCAGCTTTGATCACATGTCAACTGTCAAAAGCTTTTCGCAGAAACTCTTCAGAGCTAAAGTTTCTCTGCTCGATGAAGCTTTAAGTCAATCCAACAAAGAAAAACAGAAGATCCTGATGTTCACTAACTTTACAACTGGTTTGATCTGATCCTCAACAAAGACGTTTTCTATGAACCAGTAATTGATGTTTTCACTCTGAACTTTTAGATTCTGTGTGTGAAGTGTTTCTCTTTAACACTGAGGCTTCAGCTTCATGTTGCTGTACAATATTAATGATCACATTAATGTTGGACTCACCGAGCCTTTCTGCAGTTCCTCACAGCTGGGATCAGTCTCCATCGTCCCTCCTCTGATGTGTTGTACTGGTTCAGGTCCAACTCATCCAGAACCTCCTCTGACATCTGCAGCATGTAGGCCAGAGCTGAGCACTGGATCTCAGAGAGTTCCTTCTCTGATCTGTTCTCTGACTTCAGGAACTCTTGGATCTGCTGATGGACTGAGTGGTCGTTCATCTCCATCAGACAGTGGAAGATGTTGATGCTTCTGTCTGGAGAGATTCTATCACTGTTCATCTCCTTCAGGTTGTTGATGATTGTCTGGATGGTTTCTGGACTGATCTCTGTGTGACCCAGCAAACCTCCTAAGATTCTGTGGTTGGACTCCAGACAGAGGCCATGAAGGAAGCGAACAAACAGGTCCAGGTGGCCACTTGGACTGAGGAGGGATTTCTCCATGGTTCTACTCAGGACAACATCCAGAGATGAGTGAGTTGAAGGATGAACAAACAACTGTTTTATTTTTTTAAGTTTAGATTCTTTGTGTTTGGAGTATTTCAGGAAGTTGTCTAGTTTCTCCATCTTCCCGTTGGTGTAACAGAGCATCATGTGAACAGCAGCCAGAAACTCCTGAACGCTCAGATGAACAAAGCTGAACATCTTGTTCTTGGCTTTCCTCCCTCGCTCTTGTTTAAAGATCTCTGTGAACACTCCTGAACACACTGAGGCTCCTCTGACATCGATGCCGCTCTCTTTCAGATCTTCCTCATAGAAGATCAAGTTTCCCTTTAGCAGCTGCTTAAAAGCCAGTTTAGCTAATGACTTGATGTAGTTTCTGCTCTGTTCTGGTCCGTATTTGTCTTTAGTTCGATCCATCTGAAACCTCAGGAACTCTGCGTACATCTCCGTCAGGGTCTTGGGCAGCTCTCCTCCCTCTCTGGTTTCCAGCAGATCCTCCAGAACCGTAGCAGTGATCCAGCAGAAGACTGGGATGTGGCACATGATGTGGAGGCTTTGTGCCGTCTTGATGTGGGACATGATTCTGTTGCTCTGCTCCTCATCTGTGAATCTCTTCCTGAAGTACTCCTCCTTCTGTGGGTCAGTGAACCCTCTGACCTCCGTCACCACCTCAACAAAGTCTCCATGAATCTGATTGGCTGCTGCAGGCCGTGTGGTGATCCAAATGCGAGCAGAGCGTAGTAGTTTTCCTCTGATGAGGTTTGTCAACAGCTCATCCACTGAGGTGGACTCTGTGACGTCACGTTGACCCGTCTCCTTCTTACTGGTGCTGCAGTCCAGTTGGAGGCGACTCTCGTCCAGTCCATCAAACACAAAGAGCAGTTTGAAGCTGCTCTTGTCATAGTTGCTGTTTCCTGATGACTGTAGATGTGTAAAGATGTAATTCAGAGCCTCCAGGCTGATGGACTCAGTTTCTGGGATACATTCATGAATGAGCTCTGACAAACTAAACTTCTGTCCCTTCAGTGGATTCAGACGACGGAAGGTGAAAGGGAAAATCAGATGCACGTCTTGATTAGACCTTTGTTGGGTCCAGTCCAACACAAACTTGTTCACAAGGACTGTTTTTCCAATCCCAGCGATTCCATTGGTCAACACTGTTCTGATGCGTCTGTATTTACCAGGGGGATGTTTGAACAGGTCACTGGGCTTCACTGGCTCCTCTGCTGATCTTTGCTTCTGCTGTGTCGTCTCAAGCTGTTGGACCTCATGCTGTGTGTTGATGTGTGAATCCGGCCCAGCTGTGATGTACAGGTCTGTGTAGATGTCATCCAGACGTTGGTCGTCTTCTGACCAGCCTGGTTTCACACACACAAACTGGTCTTGGAGGTTTGATTGAAGCATCTGCTGGTAATATGTGATGGGCCGTGGCTCTGGTACTGGAACCATCAAATCTGGGTCCAACAAAACACAAAAGAAGACAACAGTCTCAGGAGTCAACAAATGTTTGGTTCATTGATTCAAGTCTTAGTGTTAATGAACATAATGAAACAGCCTGAAACACTAGAACTAGTGAAGAGAAGAACTTTGCTGTATTTGATCATTAAATCCTGGTCCACGTTTAACCAACTTAACCTCCATCACATCAGTAAATGTGTGATTGTTGTCATGTTTCACGCCATCTGTCACATCCTGTTTTATTTTGTTAACTTCCTGTTCACTCAGTCGTCACTCTCCGGTTCCCAGTATCCACACCTGTTACCAATCAGTAATCAGTACCTGTATATAGCCTCCACCTCTCACAGACTCCAGTTGCCAGATTGTTAGTTTCCGTACTCTTTCCAGCATCTCATGTTTAGCTACTCGTGTTTGACCCTGATCGCCTTGACCTTTGCTTCTTGCCTGAACCTCGTGTGTACCGCTACCTGTGAGAGAACCGTGACTGATTATCTGACCGTGAGTTTGTCTTATCCCTGCCTGTACTTTTGCCGAGCCTGCTTGTGTAACGAACCCTGCCTGGACATTGGATTAGAGATTGCCTGCTCCCGTGTGTACTACTTCACTGAACGCTTTTGTGTATGACCTGGACCGCCTGACCCTGCCTTATCTAATAAACCGGTGCTTAACCATAATCGTGCTTCTGTGCCGTGCATGTGGGTCCGACACCTGCCCTAGTCTGACAATTGTGATGTTAAATGCAGAGATAAATCCTCTTACTCTGCAGACAGTCAGCCAGCTCCTCCTGCTTCATCCTCCTCAGGAAGTTCACTGTGATCTTCAGAAACGCGTCTCTGCTGCTCCTCCTCTGCTCTTCATCCTCACCATCCAACTCCTCCTCATCCTCCCTCTGACTCTCTAAGCATTCTGGGTAATCTGGACTCAGAACCCTCTGGATCTTCTTCACCTCCTTCTTCACAAACATGACAATGTTGTCCTCCAACAGCTGGAACAGAAACTAAATGAATGACCTGATCCAACTAAAACCATGGAGCCAAACATCAGATCCATGTTGGACACACTGACAATCCACTGGTCTAAAAAGTGCAGCATGGAAATTGAACACAACAGATGAACAGTAGTAGTTGTATATGTACAGACCATAAATATGGAGTTTAGGTGTGTTTGGTGCTGCTGGACAGACTGAGCACTGGGAACCTCTGAGCTCTGCTGGTCCACTCTGTGGAGGAACCATGAAGAATGAGTCCACACAGAGACACACACAAGGTAAAGGTCCATGAAGTGATGTTAAATGTGAGCAGTGAGTCAGAAACTCCCTGTAGTGGTGAAGGTTTACTGTCAGTTAGTTGCTTCAATCTCAGCTCTGAACAACATATATCTCTGCCTCCCTCACTGAACAAGGCTGAAGTGTTGGGACCAGGAGTCTGCTGGGATCAGACTGGTTGTACTGGGCAGCTCCCAGTGGGAATATGTTGAACTAAAAACATTTAACTACTTCCTACATTCATTTATTGTTGGACATCGGCTCGGCTCTGGTGCCAACACTGGGGACAAACAGAGACCCTCTACAGGATCAGAGCTTTAGCTACTGCTGGATGGAGATTTGATCAATGATCAAAGTGAAGAAAGCTTCTCCTTCACATCAGTTCAAATACAAATCAACCAGATCAAGAAATGGAAACAACACAAATGTTTATCAGAAAGTTTACATCAGATTGTTTAGAATGATTCAAAGCAACAACAACTCACTGTGACTCTGATACAGGTTGGTCTTTGAAATTAAAACCATCCTTTGACCAGTCACTCTTGAAGGACACACAGCTGTGTCCAGGTTCAGGTCCAGCAGATCCCTGTCTCTGATGGGACCTGATAGATAAACACCTACATGATGTAACAGCCACATCAGCACCTAATCAATGATGTGTCTGTGTGACAGCCTCCGCCTGTATATCGTTTTTTGTTGGGTTTGGGTGTGTTTCGTTTTGCAGGAACAAAGGGGTGGAGCTGTGTTGGCATCAATGCAGCACACCTGTGCTGGAGGTGGAGCTGTATTAAAGTTTTTCTCAGTCGCTTTAGTACAATTCTCTGATCAGCATTGAAGTTTGCAAATATGTGTGTGCATTTCTCAAAATAATTTGTACAAACAGCAAAACACTTTGGATCTTGCAAAAGCCTGTAACTTGCTCAAAATCTTTAGTTCATCTCTCAAGTCTAAGTTTTTATGTGACTGAACATGTCAGTGCCATCAGAATGTCAAGTCCTTAAGTCATTGTCTACGAACAAGACAGTCAAATTACTTCTTCAGTGATGATATCTATGTAGAGAGGTTCTAGAAAGGTGATAAGATGCTCTGTGTTGTATGGACCAATTATGGAAATATGAGTAAGCACACCATTGTCAAAGATAGAACATTGTGTTGTGCTGCATCCATATATATACTTGCCTGTTCATGGTTATTAAGATGCACCTTTGTTAGAGAAAGTCAAGTCACCTGAGAGCAATTTACCAATTCAGGACAGAACAAAAAACATATAACAAACAAATAATAAAACATATAATAGAGATGTATAGAAATATGTTTGTCACATTATGAAAACTTGGTCAACCATTTTGCATTTAATGACTTATACGATAAACTACTGACTAGATGTTTTGAGGAGTAAGACTATTCGATAGTGAACTATATAATAAATTTTGATCAACATGACATAAACAATTGATAATGTAGCAAAGAGCAGGGAATTGTACATAATCATTTGAATGGATGTACCAAAGCATTTGCAACTTGTTCAAAGAAGTGAGAAACTGCATATATGACGTGCACAAGTGACATCACGATGTGAAGATTGAACAAATGGTTTTGAGAATTTCATTCTGATCTGAGAATTGTACTAAAGCAACTGAGAAAAACTGTAAAGGCCCTGCAGTCCTATCCTCGCTCTCTCTCTCCTCCTATCTCACCTGCTGCACACACCATGTGCCTGTTGCTGCCTCCCAGGCACTCATTTATACTTCACTGCCATCCAAGCACTGCATACACACTGATCTACCCACCTGCACATCTTGGTTAATTGATTACCTTTAATTAAATATTACATTGAACCCTTGAATCTATGTGTGTCCTCCCTCTTTGTCACATTCATCTGAGCCGATTTGTGACAGTCTGTGACTTAGCATACCATAACACAACAAACAATACGATTATTCTATCATTCAAATCAATGTGAAGGTTAAAGGTCCATGCACATGCAAAATTCACTTTTTGGACATTCTGGTACGTTTATTTGACTCTCTGGGTCACATTAAGACACTCCTGGTGTGTTAGAAGTACGCCCCCTACACATTTTTGAGAGTTTATCCAATTCGGTTCAAGAACCATCGTTTCAAATTTGGCGGACTGGATACGTCTGCATTCGCGCTGACCAATCCCAGACAAACCTGGACCCCTAAATGTACCTGAAACATTTCGTTTCAGTCACTCCAGTCACAGACAAAAGAAGAAGTCACTCACTGCACAGTCCACCATAGGAGGTGGCGCTAATGCACCTTTCAGTTGGTTGCCACCCGCCATTTAAAAGACAAAAAGAAGAAGTCACTCAGGTTGAAGAAGCACCCACTTGCTGCTTCCCCAAACGTAAGTACATGCTTGATACTTATTTGATGTATGTACTCTAGAAGTTTCTCTGTTTATAATGTAGCTTCCCTCCTGTGTAAGGAATGCTAATTGCTAGAACCGTTGAATCTAACAGCTACAGCAACAGAGAGAGGCAGTGTTGCAGTGTTGACACGCAATTTGGATGAGTCCAAGCCTCTCCAGCATTTGTCCGGTTCAAATCGTGTAATATATGGTACTGAGGTCATTCACTCAGCTCACATTACAGCTGCTAGCGGCTAGTGTTAGCGGCTAGAGTCAGCTGTGTTTCTAACTACTACCGAGCCTGTCATGTGTATATTGTAGCCCGAGTAGACCCATGAATTTGGGTTATGGCAGGTTCTATCTAAGTCTAACATGTGTGTTGTTGCTTATCTAATATACACAAAAATGCACCTGATAAATAAAAACAAAATCTCTTTCCAATCTATTTTACTTTTTAAACTTCATAATGGCCACTTTAGCTGTAAACGTGATATGTTTTTATACAGGCTGACGCATGCCAGCTACCAAAACGCGAGGAGGTTGCTTCTCAAACTGACACGCGGCTACCTTGTAGAAGAGTAGAAGAGTGCTCACCTCAGGAGCAAAGGTATGTACATTTAACAGCAGTATTTGGCCTGCTTGTTGGCCAATATGCAGTTTTATTTGACAGAGATTTCATATTTCAGTAGTTGTGGTATTCATAATCTGATCTATATTATTGTCTATGTATTTACTCTGTATGCAGTTGGTCAACCTATTTTGATATTTTAGTCTGTTGACGGGTAATTTGTAACTCTAGTGTTATGTTGCAGATTATGTGGAAAATGTGATGGAGACCATCTTCAATAAAGTCCTGCTGGACTCAGCTTGTTCTATGGAGGACCTTGTAAACATCCCTGTCCCACCGGCCCTCTGAGCAGAATTTGAGCAACCTGACAGAAAGGAGGTCATTAATGTCATGCTAAGATTTAACAAACCAGCACTATAAAATAAGTTGAAAACAGGTTTGCTCCAAACAACATTAAAACTGATCTAACTACCTCTATTTATTGTTTAGATCTGTAAAGGTTGTGAGATACATAGGAAATACTGTCCATTTCATTAATCTGCTTATCTATTCTCTATACCTTCTAGAGTGGTGTCAAGGAAAACAGCTGCATCCTCCATCTGTACAGCAGCTGCACTGCTTCCGGTGTCTTCCAACATGTGAAGACAAAAAACATCCTCACATCTCCCCAGCCAACTGCCCATGACTATACCTGTTCCACTCCAGAAACTATGCTTTCAACATAACTATGAATCCTACCCGTTCATTTTGTGGTCTGCAAATTGAACTGTTACGGTAACTTATCCAGCATTATAGTGCTGATGAATTGGTTAAAAATAAAGTTGGCTTTGACTATTGCTGTTTCACTGAACTATTTTTGTATGTATATACCTAATGAGGGAAAATAGACAAATGTTTTATAATATTTCAGCTTTTATTGAGGTATTGCCAAAAAAACCCAATAATTTAGGTATTTCACAGGTGGTCTAAGCTCAACATAGGTGCCTTGTCCCTCAGGAAACACTGCCCTGATCCAGACCAGGGAAGGTGGGATGACTTAGACTCTTCGCCCTAGAAGTCCCCAGCACCAGCTGACAAGACTTCTAGGCTAGATACCTACAACAACTTGAGATACACACAGACATAGTACTGAAAAAAACAATAATTACATTTCTATTAGTTATATATTAGCACTTGATATATCATTCACCTTACTAAAAGCAATTAAAAAATATTAGGCCAAAATATATTTAGAAACAAAACTATGTTTGTAAACCAGAGTTCCCAGGTACATTATGATTAATCTGTAAATAGTAAAATGTTCTATTATGAGTTTTATAAGTTTTTTATGCATTTCTGAGATAATGATTTATTCCATGCATGTGTAATTGTCTGATATACTGTATATTAAATGTGTTCTGTAATGAATACACATTCAATCATACTGGCTCCAGTCCTGGATCATCAACCATACATGACAGTAGGTTTGGCGTCTTGAGGTAAGATTTATCGAAATTTTAATTTATTAATAAAAGTAATAAACACATGCAATATCTTGACAGCATAGTTGCTGTAACACCATGCCTCTGTAGGCAGTCACTGTTCCTACATTGGCACTTAATTACAGACAAATACGGCAAAATATAAGCTGCAGCTGAAGATCCCATTATAGAAAAAAAAAATTTCATACAGCAGAAGAACGAGAAATAAAAAAACATGTAAAAATGAGTTTATATTTATATTTATCAAGCTATGCTCCCAAACAAGCTGTAGTCGTGTTATGAATATTCTGTTGTATTATTTCAGGCTGCTAATTTGCAACCATTAGTATTAGCGTTAGGAGCTAATGAAGTTGCGTATTATATAAATTAAATTAAATTAAACGTGAATCTGCCAGTTAGACGTACCTTGCGCCAGTCGAAGTGTAACCACTTTAACAGCCTCCCATTCGACTTCAGAGTCAGATTTTGGATCAAACGTATGGTTGAACTCCACTACGAGGACGAGGATTCAGTGACCGTGACGTTTGACTCCCGCGGCGGATCACGGCTATGCGCTTCCTCAAAGGGGTGTGGCGATCAGTTTAGCTTCCGAAAATAGAGCGTTGTGGAAGAGAGCTTAAAACACATTTTCAGACAGGCCGTGTGGGCGATCTACAGCGCTTTTTGTCATGAAAAGTTACAGACACCTTACTGAGACATCAAGGTCCAATTCTTTAGCAATGTGGAGCATGAAAAAAGCGCGTGCATGGATCTTTAAGAATGATTAAACAACAAAATCTAATCAGTCTACCATTTAGTTTATCGAAAAAAATGCCTTTGTTTTTTGCTAAAAAGAGGGTTAAAATCCTATATATGATTAAATGTTTGGTAGTTTTAAGCACGTGTAAAGTTAAGTGATTTACAAAAAAAGTCTGTCTTTCTTAGTCTGAACCAGTCTCTGCATCATCAATAGAAATTTATGAACACAACATTTTGTCTTCCTCCTCAGGTCAGTTCACAGTAGAAACTGTCTCTTACTTTGTGTCTGTGGCTCCAGGTTCATCACTGAAGTTAATAGGCTCATGTCTGGACCATTCACTCTTCATAGACAGACAGCTGGGTCCTGGAGGTTCTGCTCTTTGTCTCTGGTTCTGGACTCTGCAAACACATGTTTTCATTCATATCACATCAGTCACTGATCTTTTCTCTGATCCAAGTTATTTCTGTGGCTCTAAACACAAACTACTACTGCTGCAGATCATCAGGACGTCCAAAAGGACACACTTTTGGATCAGTCAGAAAAACTGAGACCCAACAAATTATTTATCTGTGTGTCATTAGTTGTAATTGTTGATAAAATTGTTATGTTGGTATATTTTCTTCAAAATGTTGCGTAGAATATTCCATAATACTGCTGTTGTGAGAGGTAATTTCCCCACTGCGGGACTATTAAAGGTTTTCTTATTCTTATATTATATATGGTAATTATGTATTATCATTTGTCCAAGTAAAGTTTAAAAAGAAAGTAAAAAGTCAATTAACTAAATCTTTGTTTTAATAAACCTCCAAAATCAAGGTTTGAACCTCAGCAGCGGGAAATAGACAGTTGGCCTCATTTTTGTACATAAACCCATCTATAATCAGCACATTAATTGTATTTTTTATCTGTGTAAAATTGTGATATGTCAGGTGTAAAACAAAACTATTTCTTCTTATAGGATTTGTGGTTGTGATTATTTAATGTCAGAACTGTATTCTTACTAACCAAGTGTTAAACTTGTAGTCGATGTAATGCATTTGTACACTTTATCTAACATATTGTAGCAGTCCAGAGGCATAGACTCACCTTAAGCAGCTGAGGCTCATGCGAAAAATAACAGTTCCTTTGTTCCTAACATTAGAGTTAAAGATAGGAGTTGATTAGTGTTATAGGTTTGGTGCAATTGAATTAGGGAAGTGTTTGTGTGTGTTTATAATGTGTTCTGTGTTGTTTTGTGAGCTGCACCCTGAGGGGGAAGAGTGTGCGTGTAAGTGACCCTCAGTGGACAGTGACCCACAGTTATCAATGAGTTACATATCAATGGGGAGAACAGATACTCACCTTCTTTACTTATTTTAATCTGTGCAATGTTGGGGGACCTCATATGTATAATCTGTTATTAACAGAATTATTATTAAGGTCCCACATGCTCAGACAAAGGAAATACTGCGGCCTGCATGTAAAGTCCTCATCCTGATAGTAGTGAGTGAGAACAAAGAGATTTCAAATCTCAGCGCCAAAACCAGGCGCCAGGCTGGGGACCCATACCTGGCTCCCCCGCTGACATCCAACTCCCGCTGACACAAGCGACAAACGGAGGAGAAACTTGGACGTCAGCCATCCTGATTGGACCAAACAATAGGACGGGCGTGACCAAAAACACGGTTATAAAAGTCGCCGTGACCGAAGACTCGTCCCTTGTTCTTTCCGACCCTGTCCCGTTTCCCCTTGTTCTCTTCGACCCTCTCGCTGCCCCACCTGGAGCTCCCTCTGCACCAGCACGCCTGAAGCCTCCACCGCAGCCAGCAGCTGAACCAACGGAAACGTCGTCACAGAGAACGGGCCT
Source organism: Betta splendens (assembly GCF_900634795.4). Classification (NCBI taxonomy): domain Eukaryota; kingdom Metazoa; phylum Chordata; class Actinopteri; order Anabantiformes; family Osphronemidae; genus Betta; species Betta splendens. The sequence continues at coordinate 6,629,792 of NC_040898.2, read as the reverse complement.
GATCACCCATCTACTTCCAGCCACACGGCAGGAAACCGCCAGCGTAACCGCCTCACTCGCCGCCGCATCAGCTGATCGCGACGCGATCACCGCGACGCACACCTGGACCGGACCGGACCGCAACAGCGCAAGCACGCACGCTCGCAACGCCGGATCGTCTCACCAGGATTGAGCAGTAAGGCAGAGGCATTCTTAAGTCTGAGCAGAGTAGAACTCTTAGGGGATCAGTAATTGTTTTGTTGTTGTGTTTTCTTTTCCTGAACACGCGATCTGGTCACTGTGTATTTCCGCGATCACGTGACTGTAACGCTGTTACAGATCTACGTGAATCTAAGAGGTGCACATTGAAGTGTTGTAATCTGTGATTTTACTAGCTTAAGTGCTTTAGTGTGTTACTGTGTAGTGCTCTGTTTCTGCTATGACCACGCCAAGCGCACGGTTCAACCACTGCACGCTTCCGCGATCACGTGACTATATCGCAGAATATAGCCCCACGTGTTAGTGTGACCACAAGCCTTATCCACGCTAGTCCCACTTCACACTCCTTTACACGCTTCTTTCCCTGTGAGCGCCAGACACGCGCGCTCCATTCAAAGGGCTCGCCGGCACACGCGCGCAGCTGTGCCACCTCACCACGCCCCTAAAGGGGGGCGCTCTCCCTCCTCCTTTCTCTTTCTCTCTCTCTCTCTCTCACACACACACACACACACACACACACCTCTTATCTTAGGTAACGCGCATACACATACAGAACGCCAGACGAACACATCATAAGATTAAGTTGTGATTTGCTGAGTTATTCAAGATAGTGTTGACACTAGAGTTAATATTAACTGTTTAATAAAGCGTTCATAATTTAATTGGTCGTTGTTTGTGATTATTTGTACATGGTTTTGCAGCACTAGTGAATTGAGTCGGCTATGGTACGGAGTTCACCCTTCAACTAACTTAAATACAAATGAGACTGTATTGGCTATTCCAAATCGGTTATTGGTCCCTGGAAACAGGGTGGTGCCCCGTAAATTAAGTAATTATTAATTCAATTAATAATTATTAAATCAATAATAGTAAGTGTTTCACTTGCCAAACTATAGACATTTGTCATATAGTTATATATATTTAAGCTAATAACCAAGATTTGTGAATCTAAATTATAAACATAATTGGTATCTCCAATCAGGAGCTATAAATCCAATTATTATAATTTGTGCTCCTCGCATATCCCCAACATAATTGGTGCCCCGTGTGAGGCCGACAAAGATTATTCACCGTGCTGTAAATCTGTACAAATAATCTACTGGTGGATGCAAGAATCCATAACTGTGTGTGGCAGAAACCAAGGTGCCCTTTGCTTTAACACTAGTTACTGAGAACTGCAGTAGGAAGAGTGGGCCTAGAAACTTAGCTTCCAATTTGCATTAAGAGGCCAAGTGTAGCTTTAGCATAGGTTGCCAAACCACCAGTGGTACTAGTGTTAGCCTAGCTACTATCTTAGCTATTAACTCAGGGTTAGCTGCCATCAGTGTTACCAAGCTGTGCTTTGTTAGCTTAACGTTAGCTTAGCAATGAGCTACCACATGTCAGCTTGTGTGTGTGCATGTTAGCATGCTACCATTAGCATAGCAACCCCAGAGATTGAGAATAAGTTGTGCCAAGCCGTCACTGAAACCAAAGTGAGTAGGCTTAGTACCTTTTCAGTTAGCAACGGGAGCCAAGGTTGGTTTTCAGCAAGAAAAACCCAGACAAGCCTCCACCGCTAACACATAATAAACATTCAAGTAAGCCACAGGTTGAAGTGTCACCTGTGCACCACTGTTTTAGCTGTAGTTGTAAACCACATTGCTCCTCAGAACCAGAATGGGCAACGTGAATCTTTGGAGATCTGGTGCTGAACGTTCCCCCAAGCAGGGAAACTTAGACTTTCAAGGAGTTGTTGCAAAGAACTTAGATGTGTCAGTAACAGAATTAGAAGAACTCAATAGTTATACTATTGATGAATGTGAAGCGGAGTTGCAGAGGTATTTATCTTACATGACCAAGCCCTCAACGGAAACTCACCTGGCCCAAGAGGTAATGGGTGAGTTGGCTCTACTCTGCCACCGCAAGGTGCAGCTGAAGGCTGCAGAGTACGAAAAGAAGCTCTTCCTTGTGTGCAGTGGCTACAAAGCAGAGCAGGAGACCGTTTCCCGCCTCAAGCAGAGTCTCTGGGTAACGAAACAAGAGCTGGAGCAGCTCCGGGAAGATAAGGAGAGATTGCAGCAGGACCATGACGCCCTACAATCTAGTCTCCTAGTGGCCCATCAAGAGGTTGAGAAAGCCAGGAGGAAGAGCCAGAGTGATCAGGTAGACACGGCAGCCAGTCCAAGGAGACCAGAGCTGACCAAGTCAGGCGTAGATGGTGAGAGTAGGCTAGCTCCCAGGAAGGCTGAGCAGCCCCTGCCTCTTGACAGCCAAACAAACCGATCACATGCAAAGCTGCAGATGCCCAAAGCAGGCGCAGTGGCTCTCGCCCAGAGGCTAGAGACCCCCCAGCCACCTCCTTACGAGCACCAGCTCAGTACAGCTACTTGTGTTACCAGTGAGATAGCCAAAGGCAAAGGTTTTCAGACCACTACAGTGGCTGAGTACAGGGACACTAGCACTCCAGTGCACAGGAAAGCATCCAGAGCAAACTTGTTTTACTCCCCCTCATGCACTGAGGACAGGAATGCCCCCACTCTGAGGAGGGAAAACTCACCTGAGAACCAGAGTGACAGTGGTAGGTTAAGCCCCCTGTTGGAGAAAGCACCTCGTCTCAAACGCAGGAAGCAGCGTCGGGTTCACCCACGTTACAGCGACCAGTGGGACGACACAGGCTCAAGTGACTCTGATAGTGCTTATCCTTCCCCAAACTTAGGTTTGCGCCTACGCCAGCTTGAATCCCTAGCCAAGGACATTGAGTGCTTTGACCCCAAGAGCCATGATTCTACCATAGACGACTACTTGCAGGAAGTTGATCGTTGCTTATTGGACCTCCCTCATGCAACAGCTCGCGAGAAACTAAAGCTAATCTGGAAGACTACACCCAGGAGTGTCCATGTCTTCATGGAAACACTCAAGCCTGCCATTCGGGATCAATACTCTTCACTCTGTCGAGCTTTAAGAGAAGAATATGCCCCATATTCTGACCCGGCAGCAACTATCTTTGAAGCGTTCAATGTCTTACACAAAAGAAATGAACCTCCCAAAGAATATTACAGACGCCTCAGAAAGGCCTACTTCCAAGGACGGAATACACCAGGTCTAGAAGAAGACAGTACATTCCAGTCCTTATTCCTGCATAATCTCCATGACAGCATCCAATTTGATGTCGCCATGCACTGTAAGACAGGCAGGCGCACAATGCAGGGAGTTGTGAGATATGCCCAACTGGTATGGGAAACGCGTGTACGCCCCATTAGGAGACCTGTAGCGGACGCCAGAGTTTTTAGTATCCAGACCCATCAAAAGTCTGACTTAACACTTGAAGGCCACGAAATGCCTCGTGCTAAGAGAAGCAGACGAGGGCAAAGGAAGACTCAAAACCGCAGGTCACGTCGCCAGCAGGTTGACACAGTCAACCGGGAAGATGAGCCTCTTCAACGCTGTAATTCAAGGCCAAAACAACCTCGTTCCCACCCACGAGGGGGAAGAGGTCGGTTCAGACAGAACTTGAACCGTAGGTACAGGGACCACAGTCCAGTTCACCTGTCACGGGAAGACTCAGAGGTGGACATTGTAAGTCTGGTACGGAGATGCGTGGAGGAAGCCCTAAAAGAACTTGACAGGCCTAACAGTTCGGCTGCTCCTTCAGACCTCTCAACAGAAGCCAGACACTGACTCCCCACTAGTGGATTACACCAGGCGTATTTCCCTATCACACTAGGTATGAAAGACATAGGTGGCCTAGACCAGGCACCAAGCCTGCGTCAAACACATCCACATACCAAAAGGGGGGAGCAGTCCCAGCTCCCAAAGGCGAGGGTAGACTAGTCCATGCCACAACGTGATATGTATAAAGAGAACTAGTCCGCATCCATTGTAGGTCCCAAAAATCTTATCAGCAACCTGGTAGGAATAGCTGGATCTCTGGATGAGCCTAAACAATGTGTAAGCCACACATAGTTCATTCTTCTCCTAAATGATTTTGCAGCCTCCTGAGACCCTCCAGGACAATCAGAGAAGATAATTCAGGTACAGGTAGCTAGGTAGGCTAATGAAATCTCATCTGCAAGTTAGCTCCTCGGTCAGAGTCAGTAGCAACTTATTGAGTTTCTGTTGAAGCCTTTTAAAGGAAAGCCTTGTGTCCACTACCACCACGGTTATGCATCCCTTTCAGGTACCACAACCCTGGCAGTACCAATTGTGGTTAGATTAATCTAGAAGCAGGTCCATGTCTTTATAGATCTCATGCAACGAGAGAATGTACACACTGTAGTCCACACCAGACACAAACATGTACACTTCATAAAGACACCAACCTGGCAAGGCCTTGCCAGCTAACAACTCTTTCACGAGTTGACCAGCAAACACTAACCACACCTCTCTTCACTCATCTATCCCTCTCTTTTCTCGTGTTTTCTTTCACCTAAGAAATACATAGGAAATGATATGGTTTAGGATTGTAGACAGACATGCTTTTGCCTCTGCTCAGACATGCTATTGCCTCTGCTCAGACATGCTATTGCCTCTGCTCAGACATGCCTCTAAAATGCTCAGACTTGCCTCCAACTCTAGCAAACAAGGACTGTTTGGAATACATGGACTGTCAATGAACATTGATAATGCCCACAGGAGATGACAAGTACACTGAGGACCTTAACGAACCTGTCAGAGCACATGGACCCTTTCAACGTCTTGTTCCGAAGCGACGGCTGACACGCCATCATTCAGAACAAAAAGGGGGGATGTTGGGGGACCTTATATGTATAATCTGTTATTAACAGAATTATTATTAAGGTCCCACATGCTCAGACAAAGGAAATACTGCGGCCTGCATGTAAAGTCCTCATCCTGATAGTAGTGAATGAGAACAAAGAGATTTCAAATCTCAGCGCCAAAACCAGGCGCCAGGCTGGGGACCCATACCTGGCTCCCCCGCTGACATCCAACTCCCGCTGACACAAGCGACAAACGGAGGAGAAACTTGGACGTCAGCCGTCCTGATTGGACCAAACAATAGGACGGGCGTGACCAAAAACACGGTTATAAAAGTCGCCGTGACCGAAGACTCGTCCCTTGTTCTCTCCCTTCTTCTCTTCGATCTCCCCTTCCCTTGTTCTTTCCGACCCTGTCCCGTTTCCCCTTGTTCTCTTCGACCCTCTCGCTGCCCCACCTGGAGCTCCCTCTGCACCGGCACGCCTGAAGCCTCCACCGCAGCCAGCAGCTGAACCAACGGAAACGTCGTCACAGAGAACGGGCCTGATCACCCATCTACTTCCAGCCACACGGCAGGAAACCGCCAGCTTAACCGCCTCACTCGCCGCCGCATCAGCTGATCGCGACGCGATCACCGCGACGCACACCTGGACCGGACCGGACCGCAACAGCGCAAGCACGCACGCTCGCAACGCCGGATCGTCTCACCAGGATTGAGCAGTAAGGCAGAGGCATTCTTAAGTCTGAGCAGAGTAGAACTCTTAGGGGATCAGTAATTGTTTTGTTGTTGTGTTTTCTTTTCCTGAACACGCGATCTGGTCACTGTGTATTTCCGCGATCACGTGACTGTAACGCTGTTACCGATCTACGTGACTCTAAGAGGTGCACATTGAAGTGTTGTAACCTGTGATTTCGCTAGCTTAAGTGCTTCAGTGTGTTACTGTGTAGTGCTCTGTTTCGGCTGCGACCACGCCAAGCGCACGTTTCACCACCGCACGCTTCCGCGATCACGTGACTATATCGCAGGATATAGTCCCACGTGTTTGTGTGACCACAAGCCTTATCCACGCTAGTCCCACCTCACACTCCTTTACACGCTTCTTTCCCTGTGAGCGCCAGACACGCGCGCTCCATTCAAAGGGCTCACCGGCACACGCGCGCAGCTGTGCCACCTCACCACGCCCCTAAAGGGGGGCGCTCTCCTCCTCCTCCTCTTCTCTCTTTCTCTCTCTCTCTCTCTCACACACACACACACACACACACACACACACCTCTTATCTTAGGTAACGCGCATACACATACAGAACGCCAGACGAACACATCATAAGATTAAGTTGTGATTTGCTGAGTTATTCAAGATAGTGTTGACACTAGAGTTAATATTAACTGTTTAATAAAGCGTTCATAATTTAATTGGTCGTTGTCTGTGATTATTTGTACATGGTTTTGCAGCACTAGTGAATTGAGTCGGCTATGGTACGGAGTTCATCCTTCAACCAACTTAAATACAATTGAGACTGTATTGGCTTTTCCAAATCGGTTATTGGTCCCTGGAAACAGGGTGGTGCCCCGTAAATTAAGTAATTATTAATTCAATTAATAATTATTAAATCAATAATAGTAAGTGTTTCACTTGCCAAACTATAGACATTTGTCATATAGTTATATATATTTAAGCTAATAACCAAGATTTGTGAATCTAAATTATAAACATAATTGGTATCTCCAATCAGGAGCTATAAATCCAATTATTATAATTTGTGCTCCTCGCATATCCCCAACAGCAACATACACATAGACTATGTCCACCAGCTACAATTAGGTATCCTCATTATTGTATTACATTTTTAAGTGTTACAATTGTTTAATTAGTAATGTCCAGATTAGGTCATTTATAATTTGATTTTGCTTGCATTTATTATTCGTGTATGTTTTAGTGTTTACTGGGTGTTGCATAAGACAAGACCAGTCATCATGAATAACATTTCATTTGTTACAGCGTTTTAAGGGACCACATATAAAACCTTAATATTCTATGCATTTAATATTGCTGTTTAACCATTCTGACTTCTCTGCTTATTTTAGTGTCAAAATGATCATTATATGTTTATTGTGTTATCGTGTGATGGAACTTTGAACGTGATGAAAAGAGGAAAGCTTAGTTATCCCAGATTTAGGAGCGATCCAAATCAAATAGTTTGATTCCTGATCTGAAGAGGTGGAACTCTTCACCACTGGTTGAAGTCATTTCTCCGCCCTGCAGTGACCACTGCCCCAGAGGTATTTAAACCAGTGACACCCAAGGCAAAACGGATTTCCCTCTATCTTCAAACTTCTTTCACCTTTTCTTTTTGCGTCGCATTACTTTTCTTTAATTTTCCTTTGTTCTTAAATTTTGTAAACCTAAGTTAAACTTAGAAACACCAACGAAAAACAATTTTTATTACGTTAGAAAGTCATCAAGAAACTCAGCGAAACTGAAACTATCACAACCAGTCCTTAATTGACTCGTTATTTTTGATCGAACTAGTTAAATTAGATTCCAGCCCGTTTGCTTTTTGGGCTAGTTTAAGCAGCGCTGACGCTTTGAAACACCTTGGAAGTCCAGCCTGGCTGACTGTTACTTCGCTGAACCCGAGCCGTCATCATCACCGCGGACGACGACTTCTGGCCCAGAGGCCGTGGCACCTGGACCAGAGAGGGCACTGCTCAACCAACCGGTAACGGGAGACGCTGCACAGCGGCTACAGCTCCAAACTAAGGCAAGACGAACATCTCTAATCCTCTGAGAAGTCTGGTGTTTCTCAAAGCGCTGAAATTGAACATTCCAAATTGATTAGTTATCCTTAGATTTGAATTAGTTAGAGACAAATACTCTTTTCGCTTGATCAAAGCCATCACACACCCAGGTCTTGACCATTCTTTGGGTTTTCACTCATTGATTCATTCTTATTTGAGTATTTCCATATTATGTTATTCATATATCCAGTAGTGTTAGATTAATAAAACGTTAAAAGGAATCTGGTTTTGTGTGCATTGTTCTTCAGATTTAAACAGAGGTCACTGAACCGCGACAAGAATTCACGGCATAAGAGACTGATATGGTTTTATCACAAGAAAGTTGTTATTGTTGTTAATAACTGGTAACTCATTGAAGTGACATCTGGCGTTGACTAGATTAATACAAGCGTGGTTTCAGCTTTAAAACAAACCTGGTGCCCCAACTTCGAGGTATATTAATGTTTCTGCATTAATATCAAACTCTTAAAAATTTGAATCCGCTACAATCCTATCTGACTCCCCACCAGACCCAAGGCTGTAAAACTGAATGCATCTTGTCTTTGAAGCTTGGTGTTCCTTCCTTTTAAAACAAGACACGATAATGCAGACGTGAGAATTTAAACAGTCTCCCTCACAGCGAGATAAAGTGGCATAAACAATTCTATTGGTGCAGAGAGACAATCCACTAGAGAGAAAGGGGTTAAAAGGCAGAGATGACTTGAGGTTTGTGGGCTCTTTGCATCACACCTTCGTGGTGTGCTCACTGATCTCTGACCAGCTGTTTTTTTGTTTGTTGATCAATCAATCACAATCAACATCCAAGCATTTCATTTGCTTTCCCCATTGCTTTTATTTTCCTTTACTTTTATTATAAATCACACAAAAGACACTTATCTCATCTGCCTCTTTATGGGAAATTTCCACCACAATGTTCTCAACATGCTTAGCTGTAGCACTGGGATTAGCTGCAGTAGTTTAGCCAGTTAGCCTGGCCTAGCCTTTGCTCCCTACCTGTGTGTTACATGCCCAGCTGAGCATACACTACCAGTATGTTAGTGTTGCATTTTGCAGTGTTGCAATATTTTAGTAAAGGATTTGTAACAATACAAAATGATTTAAACATTAGTCAAATAGCATCTGGAGGATAGAAAACCAAGACAAGTCTGAACCAGTCTCTGCATCATAAATAGAATACAACTACATCACACAACTACAACAACTACTGCTACTGCAGATCATCAGGACGTCTCACACTTGGGATCAGTTCTCAGACCAAATTCCAGCTGTTCTGTGATTGACAGCTGAGACCAAACAAATAATTTCTCTGTGTCATCAGTTGCTTTATTGTTTATCTTAATGATCACGTCTACACACATGAAGTTGATCCAGAAGAACACGAACATCCTGGAAAATTATGGTTAGTTTATAAGGTCAGAGAATAAACTAACAAAGATTCATATCAGTGAGTTTGGATCAGTTCTTACTTTGTGTCTGAGGCTCCAGGTTCAGGACTGAATAATGGAGGCTCACATCTGGACCAGTCATTCTTCATAGTCACACATCTGGATCCTGGAGACTCTGCTCTGTCCTCTTCCTCCACACAAACACTCATCTTCTGAAAAAGCCACAGATCCAGAGCGAAACACCTGCTGTGTGAAGTTTAATGAGTTCAGTCAACAGTTTTACGACTAAGGAATGGTGTTGTAATAATCTGAGGAGCTCATTTTATGAGAGGTCAAAGTTCAGTCATTAGTTTCAAGACCGTTTACTGTAAGAAGTTTTAGTAATGGATTATTCCAAATCAATGCAGTAAAATTGTATGATATTTGCTGAGGAAGTACTCCATGAAGTACTAAGTAGGACTGTGAAGAAATAATGTTCTTCTACTTTGAGGAACTGATTTCATTCAAAGCCAAGTTTTCGAATAGAGGCCAGTTGTGTTTTTAGACATTTCACGAGTTATTTATTATAAATATTTCCAAACATACACAGTAAATTCCATCACTTCTTATATTTTGCAGTTTACGGTATTTTTCGTTAGGACGTTAGCTCTAATATCATCTCCCTTGTTCACTAGAGTGAGTCTCTCGGTGCTTCTCTCCGATCGCAACACTGTTACCGTAAGTATCGCACGAAACGCGCACTTCAACCATATCGACGGTTAATTTGACCGCAGTGACAAACAACAACCAGAGCCTGAACACGAACCCCTCACATGCGGTTCTTGTCACTGTTCGTTTGACAGAAGTGGATCTTGTCTCTTCTTCCTCTACATTAACAAACAGACTCAGTAACAGTAATGTTGTTAAACACTCACCTCCTCAACGTTTCTTCTTCTTCTTCCTGGTGTTTATTTAACTTTTTCTCCTTTTGCTCTGTTCTTGCAAAATGGAGAACTCACTGGAGACGTTCGGTTTCGCTACTGGATCACGTGATCACCGAGGCTCCGCCCCCCCTGTTTACAGGAAACCAGGAGAGTTTAAGCAGCAGAGTAATGAGGAAGCAGCAAGAAGCAATGCCACAGGATGAAAGAGATCCAAACAATCAGTTGTTTTATATTCTGTTCTTAGTTAACTTAGCTGCTGCTGGGACTAATTTATTAAAACTGTAATGTTCAAGTCAACGTTTTCTTATTTACCTAAAGGATGCTGTTTTATGTTCGATCAGAGCAAAGAACAAGGATTTTCAAGCAAGCGTTTGTCTGGCTGTTCCAGTATTTCATGTTTACATTAGTTACAGTCTCAGGTAACGAGTTGAGCAGGGTATTGGTACTGTAAAATAAAGGATTATACAATAAGTAAATACAGGTTATGAGTTCAATGAGCTGTGATAAAGTGTCTTTATAGATTGTGTACAGGTGGAGAAGGCAGCAGAGGTCACGGTTCCTTCTTAGAATGATTGAATGAGTCCAACCATCGACTGGATCCTTTGACTGATGCTCTTGTTCTTTATGGGAGGAGACAATCAGCTGATCCAGGTTTGCCCTGTTCTTGTTCATGAAATGCTTCAGAAACAGGGAGGACATTGTTTGTAGTAGTGCAGCTCCATCACAGAGGGAAGAAGCAGAGGAGGAGTTCAACCTGTTCACTGATGCTGTTAAACTGACTGTTTGTCGTCCAGGTGACGTTCTACTATTAGTGTGTGTTTCAGAACCAGATGTACAGCGATGGATGGAAAAGTAGAACCAAGCTGCTGAACCTGCACTGTCTGTGCTGCCTTTTGATATGTTTTCATTATTTCTGCACATAAATACTTTTTATGTGAAATTACTGTGTTACAGTCACTTTGAGTGACATCATTACTGTCAGTCATTGAGGAGCTTCACATCAAGGCCATGAGTGACATAGTGAAGTTAGACAAAGACGTTATTCCACATTTCCTGCAGGATTTTAGCTACAGTCTTCATTGGTGTGATCATGACTCTGTGTGAACAGACTCATTGTTTAACATCACTGACGGTTCAGTTACTGCTCTTTTCCATAAACTACACCATGTGAACGAACAACCTTCAGTCCCTGGATAAATTTTTCCACAACTAGAGTTTATGATGGTTGTCATGATGTTGGTCTCTTCTCACTGAGTTGAACACTCTGCAGATTTCACACTTGACTTTACAGACTCAACGTGTGATGTGAAAGAAGAGAGATGCAGGTGGAGAAGCTTCCTGTGTTTGTTTAGTGGGAATCCTCTTTGATCACATGTGATGCATCTTCAAGAGTCAGGTTCTACACCTGAACCAACAACTGGACTGGTTTTGTAGAAACCTGGGATCCCCTGATACACACTGCTCTGAACTCTTGTGTTTACCTCAGTTTAGACCTACAACCTTTGACTTTACTGACTAAATCAGAGAAACTAGTCCAAACACAGTATGTGTAGTCAGTACTTAGTGACACTGGACTCTCTCTGCACACAGTCACACAGGCTCAGACAGGTACAGACACCTCATCAGTTCTCTATGGAACCAGGTTTTAGGCCTGATAGAACATGTACCCAGTTCAGCCTGATGCTGTGGAACCACAAACCCACAGAACAGGGTTTGTGAAAGTGACAATAGTTTCATAAAATAGTGCAACAGAAAATGTCAACATAAATTAATAAACAAACAAATATTATAATAACACATATGGATAAAGAGGTTCAGTGAATGTGGTGTTGAAGGTGTGAAGGTGGATCAGTTTGTCAGAGGAGACTCTGTAGAAGGACAGAGAACCAGCAGGACAGTCCACATACACTGATACTCTGTCAGACACAGAGGAGGAGATGGATGTTACTATGTTATTGTGTCTGACAGAGTAACAACCATTAGAGCAGTACAGACTTCAGGGGCCTCATTTCGGGGTTTATTAACCCTGAAATGAGGAAAACTCAGAGTTTTCGGTTTCAGAAAGCGGAGGTACTTAAACCCGTAAAGCGGGGTAAGTTTAAGCCCGTTTCAAGAAGCGAGGTAATGGAAACTCAGAGTCAGTTACTATGGCAACTTACTCTGTGAACCTAACCTGGTCGCGAGCAGGTTTTATTCGGGAAACCTAGTTTCCTTCGATCTCCGCCCCTTTTTAAAGTGAACACTGTTTAAATGCCTTGTTTAATCTGTCAGTTCATTCATAGATTTCACCTGTTTCCTTCGCACAGAGACCAAAATGTCCGTTTCTAGAGGATCCTGTAGATGAGGACGCTGTATTAATTCACACGGCATTGAATTTACGCCGCGAGAGGATTTTGTCGCCATGAGTTAATTTTCTGTCATATCACCGTGCATATTTATTTGAGCGGTACCGTTTTTCTCTAGACTCCATACATATGTCAACAATCTTATTCACCCATACGTCAAACACATCACCCATCGTGGCCGTGCTTTTACATCCGAGCAGATTCTTTGTGTTGTGTTACGTTTTTGTTTTGCAAACGGTAGTTTTCTTTATAACATTGGAGATGCTGAGCACATTAGTGAAGCCACTGTATGTAGAAAAGTTCGATCTCAAGCGCTTTCCTTGACACAAACTCCTTAAAGCCATTAAAGAGGAGTTTCACAGGATTGCAGGTATGTGGTAATTAATTTGTTTCATTGAGGCTAATCTGAAAAATGATGATCAGTTAATAACATCTGTGACCTCTGGAAATAAACTAATAAATGTGCAGGTGCACTGATAACTCTTTCTAATGGTCACTGTAACTGACGTATCATTGTTTACATCACCAAGATCATATGTGATGCTGCACATATTATCACAAACGTGGAGGCCAAGACTGACTCCGGTCATGACTCATGAATATATTGAGTCAACCCTAATTAACAGGCTGCCCTGTGGTAAGTACATGTATGTCCTATACACTTATTTCAATGCATGCACTCACACTCACAGGAACACTTCTATGCAGCACTAAAGTAATGAGAACTTTCTTCTAGGAGAGATTGACAGCTTTTTGCTGGAGATAGGGGTTAATGCCAGCCCACACTACTGACCCCTCACCCAGAACCTGAAGCAGGCCCCCAGCAGCGCTTTAATGTGGCACTGCAGAATAAGAGCCCAGGGGGAAATGACCATAGGCCTGTTGAAAGCACGTCTGCAGTGTCTACGTCACCTCAGGGAAACACCTGAGAGGCCTGTGAAATTAATGTGACATGTGTTGTTCTCCACAATATTGCAATTATTAAAGGGGAGCAACACCCTGCCCTACAAATACAAGACCCTGAGGAGACCCCTTCTATCATGGTAATCTGCAGAGTGGACAGTCAGATGTGATTTGCCATAATATCTTAATCAGCCATCACTACAACCAATAAAAGAAACTGAATAAATGCAAATCATAATTTATTTGGTTTTCTTCATTTCCTACAAATACAAAAGGCAATTGTTAGATTTTTTGATTCTTCCAATGATTCATACAATTCACCTTTAACTATACACTCACCTCCAGCTTGTGTTTGGGAATTTCAATTTCTAGATCTGTCTTTTCAATCTTGTGGTACAAGTATAATATTTGCTTGAGATTAAGTTTATACAACTCTGTAACCGGTAACTTAAAATACAGAAGATTTATAGTTACAAGACATAGTTCCTCATTACTCTTACAGAATTGAACTCTGGCATTTACTGAACATCACTGAAAAAATCAAAAAAATCAAATATATAGGTAGACCTCTTACATTTTTCACATACACTTGTATCTTGGGGAGTGACTGGTTCTGATGAACTACCTCCAGGAATTCCTTCAGCCCCTGCTTTCCAGTGTTCAGGCTGAGGGCCTTCTCCTCTGCATGCGTCAGTGGTGGAGGTGCAGGTCCTCCACCAGTTGTTTTAGCCTCTGCCTTCTTTCTGTTGGCTGAGTAGAAGTCAAATGAGTGCGCTTAACTCTGAGTCAGACAACTCAGAGTTGCTTAAACCAACTCTTTTCAGCTGTTCTGGAACCGAAAACTCCAGGTTTGCAAACTCAGAGTAAATCAACTCAGAGTTTCGTTTTAACTCAGAGTTTGTTAAACCTCCTTCTTGAAACGGGCCCCAGGAATGATCATTGTATCCAAACAAACAGTCATCACTAATTCCTTTCCTTCTGATTCCACTGTAACTCACTCATATATAAATATATTCTCTCCACTCAACCTCCCAGTAACAGCGACCAGTCAGACCATTACTACACAGCAGCTGAGGACCAAAGTCAAATCTGTCTGAATGATCAGGATATGACTGATCCTCCTCCACATGTGTCACCTTCCTGTTGTTGTCAGACAGTTGTAGTTCTCTGTTCACTGTGTTTGTCTCGATGGTGAGTTGACAGAAATCTGATGGAGAGAACAAGACACAATCCAGCTGCAGTTATTGATCTATCATCAGTTTGATGACAACTCATGACAGTTTGAAGATGGTTGAATGTTGCTGATCTCAGTAAAAACACACTTACACTTGCTCAGACCTGGTCTCAACCATCGGACTCCACCAGGCTCCACCCTGAAAGGAGGAGGGGGTCAGAGACATGCAGACATGGACATTACATGGCTCTCACACACACATTGTTGTAGGATTGTGTTCAGATGGAGGCTTGTATGTAGGGATGGACATTCAGCAACAACTAAGGAGTTGGATCCTTATCTTGGAATCTACGGAGCAGGAGGTGACGTGGAGAAAAGCTTTGACTTCTCTATTTCACTTCATCACTTTTGGTGTCAGACACCTGCTTTCAGTCTCACTCTGTCACCACCAAACTAATGTGACACCACAGGAAGCAAAGTCTGAATGTGTTTATTACCACACACTCCAAGGTTGGGTTCTAAGTTCATAAAGCTCCACATCCCCACTTGCTGCTCCATCAGACACTGTGTGTAGTTGTGTCCATACCTGAGAGTGTCCAGTCTCCAGTGTGGATCCTTAACTCCAGCAAACAGCAGCTCCACTCCTGAGTCTCCTGGATGATTGTAGCTCAGGTCCAGCTCTCTCAGATGGGAGGGGTTGGAGCTCAGAGCTGAGGCCAGAGAGACACAAGCTTCCTCTGAGAGCTGACAGCCTGACAGCCTGAACACACACAATGTTAAAGCACACTTTTTCAATTGAATTTCATTTACAAATCGCCAAATCACAACAAAGTTATCGCAAGGCACTTTACAAAGTAAGGGTTAAGACCTTACACAACTAAACCCAACAGATCCCACATACAGCAAGCCCTTCAATTTGATAGCAACAGTGCAGAGGGAAAAACTCCCTCTCTAACGAAGAAGAACCCTCCAGCAGAACCAGGCTGGATGTGGGCGACCATCTGCCTCGACCAGTTGGGGTGAGGGAATAGAGAGAGAAAAGCACAGCAACAACAGAGCACAGGCAGGATGGTTGGATTCGCAGCTGCCCATCACAGACACAAGGCTCTGAGTCCAATGATACCTGTGGGTGAGGACAGAGTGGGGGAGAGAGAGAGCGAGCGGGAGAGAAGCACAACTACTGGAGAGAAAGAGACAGTTGAACATAGGTTTAGTTTAGAACATTAGTTAGTTGAACATAGAACAATGATGGGAGGATGTTGGACAGAAGAGGTAGAAGGAAACATAGGAGCTTAGTGTATAAATTCCCCCAGCAGTCTGTCTATTGCAACCTAAATAAGAGATGGGTCCTGTGACTAACAATCCACAAAGGTCGAGAGTGTGTCAGCTTCTCGAACCTGAAGAAGGAGCTGGTTCCAGAGGCGAGGAGCTTGGTAGCTAAAAGCTCTGCCTCCCGTTCTACATTTAAATACTCTAGGAACCACAAGTAGCCCAGCGCTCTGAGAACGAAGTGTTCCGCTTGAAGCATAAGAAACTATAAGGTCTTTAAGATAAGGAGCTTTATCATTAAGTGCTTTGTAGGCGAGTAGGAGAATTAAATTCTATCCTACATTTTACAGGCAGCCAGTGCAGAGTAGCTAATGTAGGAGAAATGTGATCTCTCTTTCTAAGGACTTTCTAAGTAAGTAGGCTTTTTAGGGAGCTGTTAGGACATTTTATGAGTAAGGAGTTACAGTAGTCCAGCCTAGAAGTAACAAATCAGTTTATATATATATATATATATATATATATATATACATACGCCTACTGGCTAAAGAAGCTCACTGCAATCCATGAGCGCCTGGCAGCACAAATGAACCAGCTGCTAAAGGATGGGACTCACCCTGAATGGCTGACCGAAGGGCGAACGATCCTGATAATGAAGGATCCCTCAAAGGGTACAGTCCCATCCAACTACCGGCCAATAACCTGTCTCTCCACAACATGGAAGCTCATGTCAGGCATCATCGCAGCTAAGATAAGTGGGCACATGAGTCAATACATGAGCGAAGCACAGAAGGGCATTGGTAAGGATACCAGAGGAGCCAAACACCAACTCCT